>NW_010166421.1:15146-16198 GCF_000695765.1 Mesitornis unicolor
GTAAAGAATGCAGAGACTCCAGCTTCAGCAAAATGAGACAGCCCTCTTCAACAGTAGCAGCTTCACCGCCTCCAATGGTTTGCAGGTTATTTCCTCACTATGTCTAAGTCTCGTTTCTGATCTTCAAAGCAATAAAGACCTAGCTTCCCCAGAGACTGCTTCTTTAATCATAAAAACACAGGTACTCCTCTAAAGCAAGCAGTATCACACAGATCAGGAAAATGCAAGTGAAAAGGTGAAAATGAAGACTGAAGCATTCATTGACAGAACTTCAACATACAAAACATCAAGATAATTCTGGCAAATGTTCCCAAAACTTTGCAACTGAATAATCCGGGCAGTTTGTACCACCGTCAAGGCAGAGCCACAGGACAGCTGGATCTGCCCAATAGTCACCTGCAATGTACTCCTGCACAGCCTCAGAAGACTGGAAATTTCCCAGAGGCATCTGCTTTAGTGCCCATTACTGTATGTGTATAAAATCCTGTCTGACAGAGAGTAAGGTAATTCAGTATTAGGCTGTGACAGCGTGTGCTGCACCAGCAGGCAGCCCAGCGTGACGGGAAAGGATTTTGCTAGCCCCTGCGAAAGACGGTAGCCAGGCCAGCTGCCACCAGAACAATTCATGCAGTCTGCAGCCTTGGGGAAAGACTGTTGCCAGAAGAGGCTGGGTATCCCATAAATTGTCCTGGCAGGATGTATACGGTTTGTGATCCATAAGATTAGCACTTCTGCTCTCCGCTCTCCCCACTTTAAGGCACATAAAATACAGCCGCCTTTTTGATATGCATTTCCTTCCAGAGCTAAAACACCCAAAGCATTTCACATAGTAAATATATATATATTTAAAGAGAGCGATCATCAACTTGAAAGTCACAATACCGCTTGAAAATGTGTAGCAG
Source organism: Mesitornis unicolor (assembly GCF_000695765.1). NCBI lineage: Eukaryota > Metazoa > Chordata > Aves > Mesitornithiformes > Mesitornithidae > Mesitornis > Mesitornis unicolor. The sequence continues at coordinate 16,049 of NW_010166421.1, forward strand.
TAGCTATTTATGACATGAGTGGCAGCAAAAGGGGGAGGAAAAAAAATCTTTCCTGGCAGCTCGCTTACTTTATTTTTTTTCTATAGTCTGTTGAGCCATGTAAACACAGTTTGTGAGCGGGCGGCAAGTGAGTTTCCTCGTGTGGGCTGC
>NW_010166422.1:0-2710 GCF_000695765.1 Mesitornis unicolor
CCAGCCTTGAGTTCAGCCCCTGCAGGGGGGTTTGACAGCCCCCAACAGTGACACCCAACGCTTTGGTGCTGCCGGAGCTTCCCCCGTGCTGGGAGTTACGGACGGGCATGGGAAACCAAAATCAGGCGTGGAATCCGCCCACAGGCGCCAAACCCCCGCGTGGGTGTGCTCAGGTATCCACGCTGCGGCTGCGTCTCTCTGAGGTGTGGGAACCTGGTAATTCCTGCCCTGTAACAAGATAAACCCAGGGTCTTTTCATTTATCTCCTCAATAAAACCGTCACTGCGCTGGCGGAGAGGATTTTAGGAGGGGAAGGGGCAGTGAGCGTTGCTCTGCGCTGTCAGACAGCACCGGTGTGTCCTTACACGAGTCATCGCTGATTTCTAACGATGTCACTGGGGAGGAGCTGTAACTTTTCCTGTACTTCTGTTGTGCCTGGGATTTAGGATCGAGCTGTGGTTTTTTTTCTAATAAAAACCCGATCTTCTCACGCAGTTTTTACCCAACAAGATCAGCGGCTTCGCTTGTCCCGCTGGAAATGCGTCCTGCGCCCTCAATTACAGCTCGGGTAAGGCATCGCTTGCTGCCCTGCGGTGTTGGTTCTGGGGCTGTGCCCTCCCCTGAGCAGCCCGGGGAGGAAAGTGTGGCTTTTTCTTGACCGCTGCTGTGTTTTTTTCCTTGCAGAAATGCCCTGCCCCGAGAGCTACCGGGCGGTGGGGGAGCCTCGAGCATTTGGCTCCAGCGCCAATGGGCAGTGGAGGGGCTTGGTCCCTGTTCTGGGCTCGGTGCCGCAGAAGCCGAGGGTGAGCCGGGGCTCTTACCTTGATGCCCGCAAAAACCCCAGGTGCGTACGGCTCCCCCCTGCGTTCGCCTTCCCCACAGAGCCCTGTGCCAGCTTCGCGTGGGGACTTTACACACGCAGACCCCTGGTATCGATGCAGAGGGGAGGTATTTGGGTTGGTTGAGGTTGGCTGGGTTCTTGGGTGCCTTTCACAGAATCCCAGAATATCAGGAGCTGGAAGGGACCTGGAAAGCTCCTCCAGTGCAACCCCCCCAGAGCAGGATCAGCAGAGCAGTCACACAGGAACACGGCCAGGGCTTTGGGTGTCTGCACACAAGGAGACTCCACAACCTCTCTGGGCAGCCTGGGCCATGCTCTGGACCCTCACACTGACAAAGTTTGGCCTCATGTTCACATGAACCTCCTGTGCTCCAGCTTGGGACCATTGCCCCTTGTCCTGGCACTGGACATCCCAGAGCAGAGCCTGGCTCCTTCCTCCTGACACTGCCCTTTCCACATTGATCACATGGATGAGGGCAGCCCTGGGCTCCTCTGCTCCAAGCTCAAGAGCCCCAGCTCCCTCAGCCGCTCCTCAGCAGGAGATGCTCCACTCCCTCCATCCCTTGGTGGCCCTGCTGGACTCTTCCAAGCAGTTCCTGTCCTTCTTGCACTGAGGGCCCAGAGCTCACACAAGATTGCAGCTGGGGTCTGAGCAGAGGGGAGCAGAACCTCTCTGGACCTACACCCCTGACACCTACTAACCACCCCACCTCCTTTCAGTGTTTTTAAACCTCCCCGTGGCAAAGGTAAAGGGAGCGAGCGGTGGTTTTGGGAGTCAGAGCAGTGCACAGCGTGGAGGAAGCTGCCCCTTCCAGAAACTGGGCTGTAACAGACTGGTTTGGAGCGGATTGGGATGGGATGGGAATGGGAACGTGGTTACGCCACTGGGAAATTGGGGCAGAAACAGCACATCGTCATTTTGGGATGAAAACACCCTGGTTACTGCGTGCAAAAACAGCTCCTGCTGCTGCAAACCTTTCCAGACCAGTTATTGCTCCTAAAAATCCCCCAACGCTCAATTACGAACAGGGAAAATGAATTCCAAGGAGAAATCCCAACTCGACCCAGCTATTTTCATATCAGGGGCTGCTGGGTGAGCCCCGAGCAAGGAAAAGCAAAGGCCGGGAGGGCGCCTGTTGCCATTTTGTGGCGCAGGGATGGGAGCGGAAGCCGCGGATGTGGCGGGAAGAGGGGGATGGCCGGGGGCTTTGGGCTGTCGCCGCTCGGTCTCGCAGTGCCACCTGGTGGCATCGCTGTGGCCGCGCAGGCATGGGAAGCACTTTTGGCTCTGGCTTACGGGAGAGCTCGGCACCCAAAGCGCAGATAAAATGCTCATTTCCGGCCAAGTTTGGGTCTTGGCCGGGTTTGGGGACGGGGGAGAAGGAGATCACGGAGTAAAATGAGCATCAAGTCAAGTAAGAGTGTTTGTTTCTCCCCTCGCAGCGGGACGTCCAACAGCTTTGGAGGAAAATCGAACCACCACTGCCACGCGTCGGCTTTTCCCATCAAACCCGCTCAGAGCCAAAAAAAAAGCGGCCCCGGCCGCCGCAGCCTGCTCAGCCCCAAGAAGACGCCGCGGCGGTTCATCAGCACGGCGGAGGAGGTAAAGAAAAGGCTGGGAGTTGGTTTAGCAGGGGGTTATTTGCAGGGAGATCTATTCTTGGGCGCCGTGAAGCGCTCAAAGAGGCTCCAACCGCCCGTTTGGTGGCTGATTCGGTCCTCCTGGAGCTGGCTTCAGCCCTGGCCAAGCTCAGACTTTGACTGCCTTGGTCTGGTCAAGGCCATTTGCTGAATTCGGGACTCCTGGATGTGCCTGCACCTGTAAAATCTCTACTTCATAGAATCACAGAATGAATTGGGTGGAAGGGA
>NW_010166423.1:0-29700 GCF_000695765.1 Mesitornis unicolor
TTCTGTGATTCTGTGATTCTGTGAAATGTTTACTGCTGAAAAACAGTGAGCGGCTGTGTGGTACTTAGTTGCCTGCTAGAGTTAAACCACAACAATGGGCTAGGTTTGGGAAAGTGGACGTGAGGTACATGTCCATAATGATCCTTTCTGGATGTGAAAAACATCCCTTGTGAATCTGTGTGACTGGAGTTACCTAGCTTATACAGTCGTCAGTGATAAGCTGGTATCAGAGGGTCTTGCAGGTTAACGGCCTGAGTCCTCCAAGATGGTTCTTGTGCTGCAAGACCTGTCCATAAGTGAGCCGTGGCACTCCCTCCTCTGCAGAGGTGCATCAGCAGTCTTTAAGGGGGTGGAATTTCTGGGACAACAATCTTCTCTCATTATGGAATTAGCATTTCGTCTGGAAGTTGCAGGGTAACTATCCTGGGATAGAAGAAATGAAAAGTTCTTATTGTCTAAAGACTGGTCATTCATGCTAAATAAAACAGCTTTCCCAGTACAAGCTATCAGGCCATATATCAGCAGCTGTAGAAATGGTTGAGCAGTATTTGGCTCCTGCTCTAAGCTACGAAATAGTCTAGTATGCTGTAGCCAAATGAATGCTGTGGTAGATTGGCTATTATAGGATGGCTGAAAGATACATCTTATTTTCCCAAACCTTGTGAGGTATTGGATCAATGGTTTGGCAAAAAGATAACATCATAATCTTAAATTCTTTTGTGGAATGGGAAAATTGCTAGACTCCCTGCCACTTTCTGCTAGTGATAGAGGACAGGAACTTTCTGTCCACGAGCCAGGAAATATTAGCTGAAGTTTTATGGAGCACAGGAGAAACTCTCACTCCATGACTACAAATGTCACCCAGCTTCTAGTAAAAGGAGGTTATGAAGGAGATTTCAGCCAAAATTTGGATTCATGTGTTCTTTAAGGTGATTTCTTTCTGTAAAAGCCTTGGTTTAAAAAAGTGTTTGACTGTGCTCTGATCTTTAAACCTGGATATTGAATACTGACCCATCAGGAGATTAAAACCAGATTTAGACTCTAATAGCCTGCTGAGCCTGAGCTTTGAAGTGGAATATTCTTAAGGAACCAAATTCTCTGGTGGTGTGAGTGAGCAGCACTCCAGACAACATCAAGTCAATAAAGCCATTTGTATTTTTTGTCTGTGGAAAGTAGCAAGGTTGTTAGAGGAGTGGCTTTTCAACATTTTCAGGGGCTTGAAAACTATTAATACATTTCTTTTTTTCCTCCTCTAGTCATCTAAAGAATTGAATAAAAGGTATATGAAGTGTGGGTTAAGTGCACCATATTGAGCACTAGGCTTAGCATGCTGAATGCTTCATTTAGTATTTGCAAGCTTTGAAAACATACTGCTAATAGTCATACCCACTTTTATAATCCTTGCAAATAATGAAACTAAGAGAAGAGGTTTTATACTTTTTACTGTAACTGGCTGGTTTTGATGTGTTTTGCACGTGTTCCATAATACATCAGTTAAATAAGTAGCATTTTAAAATGTCAGCTCAATTTTAAATCTTTGTGCAGACATTTTTAAACAGATGTTTCTTGTAGTTATTATTATACATACATATGCTAAAAAATATTTTGACCATGCTTCCATCTCTTAGACATCACTGCTACGTTCTTTTTTCACTAGCTTTATTCTGTATTACATGGTCTCTGGAAGTTTATAATACAATGTGTCACTCACACGGCTGGGGTTGTTGGACTACATTTCTGAATTTCAGGGGAAAAAAAAGATATTAAGTACCTTATTACCAGGAAACTAAGTGCTGCTGTTTTCCCATGCCTCTTCATCAGCACTGCCTGACTCGGGACGTGTCAGAGGGCTGGTTCCTCATCACGGTTGCGTCCTGGCCTGCCTCCACATACCAATGAATACATGCAATTACAAACAGTTCTCTGCCACTTGTGATTTCCTCAAGGAAGTAATTTTGGTGATACCTATCCTTTATGAGAGAAGTGTTTAATTATAAATCCCTGTTCTCCCAACAGATTTGCCAAGGTGAACTGCAGTTATTCAGACAGCTGGCTGCTGTCTTACGCAAGCCCCCAAACCTGTTTTGCCCTCATCACCACCACTAACTTTGCCCAAAGGGCTTGGGTGTTGTGCAGTGCGTGTCAAACATACCCTTGTCAGTGCTGCCTCGACCATCACAGCCATATGCATGCTGACACAGACTGGGGTATAACAGTGACACGAGGGTTCCAGTTTTCAAATTAAAACCCCAGGAAGACAAGAAGGTGCCAAACACGCCTTCATTGTTCCTATTAATCTGCAGAATTAGGACTATAAATTTGGACTCACCTGTTATAAGTAAAAATGTGAGAGTCTGGCCACATACCTGCATGTAGTTTATTGCATAAGTATAAAGCAGGTATAATGGGACAAAACCAGTTTTCCAAGGCTTTCTGTATTCTTTGTCATTATTAGTTTACTTACACACTAAAAGTTTATTCTGTTTTGTGCATGGATTTGGTTATTACTTTACTTTGATAATACATGACTTGCTAAAAAAGGTTATGAATAAGTCTATATAACAATGCATGCTTTCCTAAAGAAAGTATATTTTGTATTTTTTGTGCTTTGTTATCATACATAATTAACTACTAATGTGACTGGAAAAGAGAAAGGAAGAAAGGTAAAATTCAGTTGCCTTGAAAAAAATAATCTTTCATTTCCTTGAAGCTGCTTCTGCCTCAGAGTTAAAAATATGTTGGTTGGTTGTTTTTTTATAATGAACTCAGCAAATATGGGCTAATTAAGTGGAATGTATCTTCCTCGTCATGTTTTTTTTGCTTGCCCCAAGCAGCTGCTTTACATTACATCTCTGGAGTCAGCTGCTGTAGTTTAGCTGTAAGATTTGTAACCTTTAAAGGCACTGCATTGGTTAAGTCCCAATCCCTGTGCTCTTGAGAGTCTTGCTGTGAACTTCAAATCCTCATGTTCTCATGGGTCAAGCGTACACAGATGGTGTGCATGTTCACTGTGCTCCTGATCCAAAATTATATGTTCAAATATTCAAAATCAGCAAAGCAGCTTCTTCTTGCATGTTGTTCTCAAGTTCATGGAAAATATTTAAAGAAGAGTATGTCTTTGCTTCTGGCTTTTGGAAAACTATGCACACAACAAGGGATGCTATATGTTTTCTTCCAAATAGGTTACTTTCTGCAATGGATAGTACCCTCTCTTTAGAAAAGTTGCCCAGTGCCTTTTCACTGTTCGAGCACTACATGGACAGTCCAGGACAAAGCAACGAGCACTCCTTAAAACATGTGGCTGGTAAGAATCTCTGAATATTGTCTTTACAAAGTGAACATTTTGGCAATGCTTTGGAAATTTTAGGAAGCTAAAAATGGAATCTATTTGAGAAGTATAAGTTTGCAAACCATGTAATTAGCAATCAGATTTGAATGTAAAATTAAGTCTAATTGTGCACAAGTGTTTGGCTTATAGTAGGACACTAAGATGAGCAACACAGGGGAAAATGCTGAAGTGGGAGATTCTTGCATAGTATCAGATATCTGTATCTCAGACTGGCAGAAGGTCTCTATCTGTGACTCTCCCAGTGCTAAAGAAGTCGCTGTTCCCTTGCAGGCAAGGACAGAAGACACAATCAAAGGGTCTCCTAAGCTCTCTTTCTCTGAAGAGGGGCAGCCCCAGCATTACTAGTGTGGGGATGAGAGCAGGGGTCTGGATGATAGCTGAGGTCCCTGGGTTTGTGCCAAGTGAATGGAGGCACCTGAAGGCCCCACAGAATGTGAAAGGGAAGTGGTTCACTGTAGCTGGAAGCAGCCTCTGCTTTGGAGGGCAGCAGTGAAAATTGCACATATTTCTTCATCTCTATATGATATTTCATGTCCTGTAAAAAGCCTGCCTTTGTGGGCTTTCTGCTCTGCCTGTACATATACCTATAGAAATTGCCTGAATCTGAACTGTTGTCAGTGAAGAGTTTGTCAGCACCAATTTGTGGATTCATTCTCCTCATAATGAGGTCTCACTCCAGTGTTTCTTTCTCAGGAGAAGGTTTGTTTAGGGGTCTTGCATCTCACTGTTGTGCTTTGTGACCTCCCATTCACTATCACATGTACCACTGCCATTGTAGTCGCTCTTTGGCTTTTCAAGCAGTGCCTCTTGCTCATATTTGGTCCCAGAGCACTCAAACTAGAGCATCGATTTCCCTAAGGTCCTTTGCTTCCTGACTGGATTTTCAGGTGCCCAATGGGACATAGGAGGTGTGCCGTCTTGCGCAGACTGTCTCATGTCTAGTAAGAGCTGAGTGAACTCAGCAGCATCACTATGGGGAGATCATCTCTCTCCTCCATACCACTACTTTTTTTAGACCTAGAGGAACTCAATATCTCCGAGACCTTGACTTCCTTGTCAGAGTTGTATGAGTTTGCCTGTGGCATTCAAACTCCAACATGCTTTTCTCTAAATTGCTGAAATCTGCTTTTCAGTGTGATTTGCATTAGCTTCTGTGTTTGCTCAACACCAAATGGCTCCAGACCAGTTTGCTTTGACAAACTAGAAATGAATGACAGTCCACTAGCAAGTGACCTTAAGAGCCCCTCATCCTGTATAATTTCTTCTCTTTCTTTTTCTCCAATACCTGGTTTTCATTCTCCACTTCCTCTAATAAGTATTTCAGTTGTTCTTGTGATTTTCCTTTGGTGAGCAGTATACAAGATATATATATATATATCTGTATTTTTTAAGACTACACCCTTCCTGAATGAAAAGAGAGGTAAATGCCTATATGAAACTTTATTTGGAATTGAGTCCCTTGAATACAGACTTTATCACATACTGGAGGCAAATCTCAAACACACTCGGAATTTTTTTTGGCTGAAGCCATTTGATTAAATACATGTCAATTTGCTGTATTTCTCCAATCCACATATTTTTCCTTCAGAAAATACTCTTTTACTGAACAATTTCACTGAACTTTATTTTCACCATTTCAGAAACATTTCTCCTTCCAAATGTTCTCCATTTCCAAATTTTCCATATCCACTAATGAAAAGCCCTTTCCCCTCAAATTCTTCCTCCTTTCATGTAAGTCAACTCCATCAACAACTGCATAAACATATAAAACCCTTGCAGCATGCCATTGAGCATATTGGAACCCAGGCTTTGCTACAAGAAGAGTAGGAATAATTTAGAGATCAAAAAATTATTATTTCCAAAGCCTGCCCTTCTGTACTAGAAGGCAAGGACCTTTCCTGATTGTAAAAATCTTCCATTAGTCACAGAGTAATGTAACTGCTCTCCTTCTTCAAGTCCACAAAGCCAAGGAAACGTTTTCATTACATTGGAAAGGGGTAAATATCCATAAAACATCTGGGATGGTTATTTGTGGAGATTAGGTACCATGAATGAAAAAACTTCCTGACACCACAGCACTTCATTGAAAACTGAGCTGATGAGAAAACGTCACAGTTTTCTGTTGAAAAATATGATTTAGTCAAACTTTAGTCAAAGTGCAAATATTTCTTTGACTAAAAATAATTTTAAAAGGGACCAGCACTTTGATAAAACATAAATGGTCTGTTTCTGAAAGAATAATTCAACTTCTTGCTTTGAAATAACTTCCTTTCAAAAGTTTGTTTCATATTATGCAAAAGAAAATTAGAAATCAAATGTTTCTCAATGTTACAGAACTGAATTTTGATCTGTACCTTTTTTTTTTTCTTTGAGAAGTTTCATTCATTAAGCTAGCTCCTGTTCAGATCTGGCATAATAATAAATCTTGCAGTTGTGGGGTTTCTGTGATCATAAATAGTTGTTTCTAGGCAACATCACAGGGAAAAAAAAACAAAGCTGGTTTCCCCACCAGGTCCACTGGAATAGTTTTCCTAAAGATGGTCAGTTTTTAAATTTACCAACTCTAGATGTAATTAAAAGACAAAACACAGCTTGTTTTTAGCAATAAGAAGGATAATTTTTTTTCAATGGGGAGCAGGTGTAATCCTACTGTACTGGTAGCTCTCTGTATAAGGAAACAGCCAGCATCTGCATTTGCCTTGTTCATGCCACAGGGGATCATCATCATTACTGTGAAGATAACTGAAAGAAATCAAAAGCTTTCTGCTGAGATTCTAAGAGAATTCATGCAACATGGAAATTTACTGGGTGAAGAAATAGAACCATGTATTTTCGTTTCCTGCAACCACTTTAACAATGAACGTCTTTTGGGTTTTTTTTCTTCTTTCTTTCCCCTCTCTCTCTTTTAAGCCATAATCGTAGAGAGGGACAATATCTCATCAGGGATGGATCTGTGCCAATCAGGAGACAAAGTTTACATGGAATTTGGGAGCCTGGAAGGTCTCTGAAACACTCTTTGTGAGGGGTCCTCCTGGTTGCCCCACGGGGTGCTTTGACAGAGCTCAGGTTCATCTGCGCACCGAGGATCCTCTGTCCACTGGATCAGTGGGGAAAATGATCATGCCAGGCAGGAGCACCTAGCTGTGCACCTGCAGTAGGAGTCCACCTCTGGATCTTCTACTCCTCAGTGCTGTTAGAGCCTTCCTTTGCCTAAAGGACATCCTTGCTGCGGTCAATGTCAGTGGATTTAACACACTGCATGAATCCTTTCCCCTGCCCACCTTTCTAGAATCAGCTACACATGTCTGTTTCTGGAGGAGGCTTTCTTCTTCTGCAAGCTCCCTCTCTCCATCAGTGATCTATCTGTTTGGTACAAAAAAGTGCGTCTCCACTTTCATGAGCATCCTTTTCATAGGCTGTCCTCTCCTCTGGTGCCTGTGTTGCAAGTCAAGGTCAGATAATGGAGAATGCAGTCACCCAAAGGAGCCTGCATTAGGCTCCAGGGTCTTCTGGCCTTTCTGAGGAGGCGGCCTGAAGTTATTAGGAGTCTCTCGGGGTTTCATCAGCATGTGTACCTCAAAGCGGAGTCCAGGGACAGGTATTTCTCCCTGTGACTGAAGGAAGCAGATCTCTTGGGCAAAGGAGAGGCATCACTGGAGCTGTGTGACAGCTCTATGTGTCCAGGATTGCCACAGCCCTGGGAGCCTCCCACCTGGAGATCGGAAATGAATGGCAGTGCTATGCCCCGTGGTCCTGCCCCATGGGGAGGACCCCCAAGAATAGGGCAGGTAATGGGCACATGCTTTGTCCTGGGTTCAGATGGTGCCAGCACTAGGACAGGATCTTATTTTGTCTAGACTGTGAGGGAAGTAGACAGATTCCAATGCTGAGCAATTACTTTTTTTTTTTCTGTTCCTAGCTTAGGAGAACCTATTGCTCTAAACTGCACCAGTATTCCCTATTTAATGTACTTGCTGTACTTGTCCTGTGGAAATAAGCAACCTGAGTGAAAATAAGCAAGCAGGTTGCATCACAAACCTGTAGGTGATTTGGCTGAAAATACAGGAGTGTGAATAGCAACGGGAGACTTTCCTCTCAGTCCCACAGATACCAACTGTCGTACCTCAGGAACCGAACTCGGCCACCAGCACCTCCATTGCCATATACTGGGCTGTGAATGATGGGGACACCATCGACTGCTTCCAGGTCTACTGTATGGAGGAACCACAAGCTAGCAAAGATGTGGGGGGTGCGTAAGTTCTTGCCTTCACTACGGCAGGAGTCCTTTCTGCTCTGGTCTGGGGTCAGCAGAGGGGAGGGCAAGCTTCAGGGGTGGGTCATGAAGCAGAGAGAAGAGCGGCTGTGAAGATGTCATGTATAGGACTAAGTATGGGTAATGGTGGAGGAGAGTGTGAGGTAGATGCCATTCTTCTTCTCCCCTTCATCCCACAAAATGTAAGATAAATATAATGGCCTGTAAATTGCAGAGCAGTTGTTTGCAGAGAAACAGGAACATCCCTGTTGAGGTGCCCTTTCATGAAGTCGCCTGACCTTCAGAGGGGATGTGTCCATGCTGTCCCGTGAGTACTCATGGGGACTGTAGATGGAGATCCCAAAGGGAAGGGCTTCATTAGGTTTTTAGGGCCCTGCATGTACTTCAGAAAGGTATTCTAATAAAAGTAAGACAGAAAAGATAATAAATATTTCCACAATATTTCCACATGTAGATGGGGATTTTTTTTCAGAATTACATTAAAATATTTCAAATGATAAATATGAAATTGAGAAAAAAGACTTGGAATGCTCATTCATTATAAAGCTCAGACTGATCATAGAGTCATTTTAAGCAACTGGGTTCTGCACAAATCCACGTGTGCATGTGTGTATGTGAGTGCATGTGAGTGCATGGTAAAGGATGCTAAGGGCTTATTATAATATCTAATTTACAGCTAAGGGCTTTAAAGGCCATTATGAGAAGTTATGTTATAAAGCAGTGAAACCAGGGTTGATAACTGCTGATTGTATGTTCCAGATTTACAGTCTAGTCACCAATAGGACCAATAGCCATAATCTCCCCTTGCCATCAATGGGGTTTGAGTGCACTCAATGAAGGACACATCAGAAACTTTCTGTCAAAACTGAGTCAGGACAAAATACAGAGATATTGGATAGCAACCTTTTCTGGTTTTTTTTTTGTTTTTTTTTATTTACTGTTTTTCACATGTTAGCTGAGAGGTGCAATCATAGGCCCTACCAGTGCAACACATGAGTCTGACGTCCTGTGCATGTGTTCCTCCTAGCTTTGGTGGAAGAGTACAGAGTGACGGTGAAGGAGAGCCACTGCATTTTGGAGGACCTGGAGCCAGATCGCTGCTACAGTGTGTGGGTCATGGCTGTGAATGGCACAGGCTGTAGCTTACCCAGTGAAAAAGCCATTTTTAAAACAGGTATGTAGAACTTTTTGCATTTTATTATTATTTTGGCATTATTTTATTATTATAAGCTTCAGATCCTTAGACCAATCCTAGTCCATAGTGTTACTCAAACAGAAGAAACTGTTTGATTTGGCCCATCTGGCAGATAGCAGGCAACTCACAGTCATTTCCCATTTTTGCTAAGAGGTTGCAGCATAATTGCTCCTGGGGGGAAACTTGAAGGCATTCAGATTTGAAGATGTTTCCAGTCTTGGGCATTGTGACTGGGGCACTGAGGCAGCACATTATGAATTCCTTTTCTGAGCTCACTGCAGTGCTGCAGGGAAACTCTGGGAAAGCCACCTGGCTGCTCCCTGCTGCTGCTTCTCCTGTGGAAAATGAAGGTTACAGCTGCATTTTGTGCCTCTCTGCCATCCTCACAAATACATCTATGTTGCATTGATTTGAATTATTAACTTTTCAAGAGAAGGCCTGGTTCACCACAGTTACATGCTATAACTAGCTCAGTGGGACACAATCTCAGGTGTGGCTGAGAGGCTCTGCTGCTGTTTCAGTGGCATAAATTGAGATAAGTAATTACCTGAGTATTGTTTATGGGCTTCATTTGACTGATTAATTTTTCTGAACTTTAATTTCTTTAATCATTTGTATTGACAGAACTGTTGCTTCTTGAATTATGAGCAAGGTGAACCATCGTGTGTGTGAAGCCCTCTTGCCAAGCAAAAAAAAAAAAAAGTCTGTCCTGTGCTACAGGACAAAAAAAATCATTCCATTCTTGCAGTCACAGAATACAGACAAGGGTATTTAACAATTTTATAATGAAATAACTGTACAACACTGGGCCTATTGTTGAAATCACTTTGCAGCAACCACAGCTTCAAGCCTTTTGCGTAGTGCGCAAGACTTCAAATGTGTTGATAATTTTCCTTGATATTCCATTTACTATTCATATTTTTAGCAAAGATTATTTTCCAGATAATTGCATGTAGAAAATCAAATTTTATGGCCTGAACAATGTAATGGTGAGCATGGTGCAGAATTCCTATGAAGTGGTCAAATAAAGATTAGCTATTACTAGCTAATAAATCATAATTTTAAAAGGGGTTCTCACCTCTCTGAAGTTGTTATTTTTAAGAATGATCTTTGCCTTTCTTTTACTCAAAATGGAATAATTCTGAAGAAGCTAATTTATTTGAGTCTTTGATGCCTTCATTTGGCCTGTTTCTTTAAGAATACAAATAAAATAAATCAAACATATCTCATTAAACACCTTCCCTCAAGCCGAGGTGAACTCCTTCTGGAATGCACTGAGCCCCAGAGGTACTTTTGGGGACACTGCAGGGCACTGACTGATGCAAAACTGTTGCATCCCCTTAACACCAGAGGTGGAAAGATGAGCACTGGTAATGGAAGCCAGTTCTTTAGTGTGAGCCCAGCTACTTTGATGTAAAGCTACAATACTTTGATTCTTCAAGTAGCCCAATGAACTCAGAAGCAGTAATTTAGAAAGTTTAGTAATTCAGATTGACACATACAAGAAAATAATTTGCTCGTATATGCAGTTGTTGGAATATACACATTAATAGTGGAGCAAAGCTGTCCCTTTTCCAGGTGTTGGGAACCTCCACAAGATTTCCCTGTTGGGATGGCACCTGTGGCAGTGGGTCTGGGGAGTTTTGGGGAATGCAGGCAGATGCTACTGCAGCATCCCCCCAGCCCCTCCTGTCTCCTTCTCCTCCACCTCACAAGCTCACAGCCTGTCCTCTCCTCCCCTGGGGAGCACCTGTGAGGGAATGATGCTGAAGGCTCCAAGTATCCCTCCACCCCCACTTGTCCCTGTCCATATCAAACTGTTCTCCACATGAAGGCTCTTTGCAGTCCTAGAGACATAGGAGTGACAGGAGCTTCTTCTGTTGTTCAAAACCTATGTGATTCGCACCCTGTATCTGAGGGACAGTGTAAGAACTTACTCTTTTTGGTTCTTTGTCTATTATAAGATCAGTTATATGAGTGCTGGAATATTACAAGGAAATTGGATATATATTCTATCTGCAGTAATTTGTTGAAAAAAATCTCTGAAGCACGACAACTTCTTCTGATACGTTGACTCCATCTATTCTTTAGACAGTTTAGAATTTTAAAAAAGTTTGATGTCTTGTGACATACTGTTTGTACATATGCATAAATGGGGATATGTGTGCCAGTTGCTGAATGCAGGTGCTAGGGGATTTAGCTATTAAGTTTTCATTCTTTAGAAACAGATGCATTTACAAACAGACAATCAAATATGTCAGAAGACAATTAAGGGCTTATTGCTAAGGGACCTACACAGTTGCATTACCAGCTAAGAATCTATCCCACAGATTCATTGTTCTGCTGAATAATAGATTAGCTGTTCCTGTAGAAAAAACATCAAGTACATCTTCACCTGAATGGCTAACTAATTTTCACTAAACCACAAAATTGATATGTACTTGTTTTTCTTTCCATTTCTACTAATAAGAAATTATTTTTCTTATGAAACAGAATGCATCTGGAATGCTGTTGCAGTTCTATAAGATTGTATTGTCATAAAGTTGTCTAATTTATACTTTTGTGTTAGGCCTCCTATTTGGAACCCGATCCTTTTAAAAGGAAAATAACTTTCTATGACTTTTTTTAATTAATAACCTTTCTTTTAAGGAAAGACTGTCTATATGAGTTTCAACAACATGTTGTAAGGTTTGTTTATGTTGCTATTCGCTGAAAAGGGAAAAAGCAAGTGAATACCACTAATCCATTTTCAGCCTACAATGTTGGATGTGCAATTTCCCACAATAGCTTTTGATTACATGCATTCAGTGCAGTATTTTACATCCCATTTTCCTTCTTGCAGTTGGGCCTGTAGTTCTTAAGCTGAAGCTCTAAAAAAGAAATTACAGGACCAAATTTTAGCATTGCAAAAATAAACAGGACATAATTAAGCAGAAAGTCAGCATCTCCCTGTCAGTTCTGCAGCAGCATATCTGTTTCTGATGCAGTTCATGCAGGGACTGCTGAGGACAGGATTGAGGCGATGGAGGGAGAACTGTAAGCAGTACTGCCTTGGTGCTCTGCTCCTTGAAGACTGGCAGAAATGAGGAAAATGTGCTTCAGGAAAGGCACAAAAATCCACATGGGTGTTCTAAGGATGTGAAATGCACAAATATTCCCAGTGACTTTCCAAGGGTGGTATTTTTTCCCTGTGATGTAGCCCTCTGCCACTGATACACAAAGAGCAGCCACTAGCACCCTCCTCGCAGTACAGCTAACGTGTCCCTGTGTCCCCAGCACCTGCCATCCCCACCATCAAGGCCGAGGACTGCACGGTGTGCTGGGACACGGCCACCGTCCGCTGGCACACCAGCTTGGCATCGGCGGAGTCCTTCACCCTGGAGTACTGCCGACAGCACTCACCCGAAGGAGAGGGTCTCAGGTCAGTGCTGCAGTCACAAGTGCCGCTCAGGCGGATTAGGCAGCTGCTAATGAGCATCTCCCAGATCGTAGGTTGTTATGCAAGAGTTTATTCTGTGTGAGGAAGAAATCTGCTTCTACATGCTGAGGAATTTACAGGACGGACACTAGTCTATGAGATTAGGCTGAGACATAAAAATGCTTCTTTTTTATTCTGCTTAACTAGGCAATCCATTACATCTGGGGCCAAAACCCTGGAGCCATTGTGCTGATGGTAGTCAACCAGACATTGCAGAGCTGTGCTGGTCAGGGAAGCAATCGCTACCACACAGCTGCCACGGCCCTAGGCAGGACAGGGGAGGGCAGGTGGGCTGCATGGGAAGGAGAGGGATGGAGGAGCCTGGCCCAGTTTGTTCTTTGCTTTGTGATGAACAAGATAGGAGCTGGCTTGGGGCACAGTGAAGGTGATACAGATGTCCTGGTAATATTGGTGACCCATCTGGATGCATGGTCAGGCCCCTTCCAAAGCACAGCTGAGCTCAATGCTGCCCAGCTGTGCAGGCATGCCACAGAGGTCAGAGAGCAACCCAAAGAGCAGCTTTGAAACTGGGGATGGTGTCTGCTTATGCCAGACCCTCTCTGGTTTCCCCTAGAATAAGTCTGTGCTGTGTAGAGGAGAGGGTGAGGAGGGACATAGGCACCACTGAGCTGTGAAACCATGCACTGTGTTGAAATGCATTGAAAATTGTGTGAAGCTCTGTATGTCCTTGGAGGTTTTTTTTGTTTGTTTTTTTTAAAAAAATGACAACAATATTCCAGAAAGATACGGTTGCAAAGGTCTGAGAAGCTTTGAGAGGCTGAGTATGAGTTGCCATATGGGACCCTGTGGAACAGCCTCAGCCCAGCTGAGTTTGTCTTCATCATCTAGGGAGCCTGAGTAGTGTCTTAGTAGGGGACTGGTTGACATGGACTTCATGGAGGTGTGGCAGAGAGGGAGGACCTCCAGCCTGTGCAGTCAAAATTATTTAAGTGGACTAGAGGGTTCACAGGTTTTGCAGACAAGTATGACAGTGAAATTGTGTGCTCCTTGCTCCTTACAAAAGTAGGATAAAAATGGAAATAAAAAACTTCTGTGGGGTTGGGAAACCTTTTTTCCATGGAGTACCAGTGTGCTGCATCAATTCAATCAAGGAGAGGTCCTGTCCAGCTGTCCTGCCTTTCAGAAGACAGCCATGACCTGCTCGGTTTCATACATATTTCATGAGGTCACCAGGACCCTGTCAACCTGCCAAAGTCACTGTTGGTCAGTGATAATGTAGCTGCTTCCAAAACCTGTTCTGTGTGTTTGCCCTCAAGTTTCTTTACTGTTAACTAGAATTGGCTGTTTTTCTCAAAGCTGAACTGGAAAGTGTGCCAGTTTCTGTAATCTGTGAGTGAGATGTCGATAATACCGAGAAGCTTTCATGTGTGGTAATAACTGTAGCAAAAGCCTGCCAGAACTGACCCATTTGCTTTCTCAAGTGACCTTGAGAATGTGTTTATAATTATACTGGGCCACATTTGACTTTTTTGCCTTCCTGTGGGCAGAAGCTGGCCTTTTACTATGACAAATTTTTGTAGTTTGATTTTCTGTATTTGTTTCTCTGGCCTCTTTTTACAGTGTGAAAGATCATCTTTTACCAATTACTTTCCTGCAAAGCAATGTGCCTCCTTCCTTTTCCAAAAACAACCCTCTGAGATTGACCTGGAAAGGTTTTGTAATGGCAAGAGATGTTTCAGTGATGGAGATACCTAATTTAAAGATTCCTGTTTAATTTTTTGCATAAAGCCAAGAAAAAAAGAGCCCACTGGTAGACGGACCATACTGCCTGTATTGCACCTATCCAAGGCCCTTAAGGTGCAAGTTAGGACTAAAAATCAATTCCTTATGTAGCTGATATAGTGAGAAAGTGCATTCTGGAAGTACCCGTAGGGAGCTTAGAGTTCCTGTGTCAGGTAGCTATATCAGATGGAATAAAACTGTGTCTTTATGCACATCTAGCGTTTGGACCTGGAAATGCTGTAACTTCTACTGCTTGCTTTCTTTGAAAGCTTGGAGTTTGTCCTTCACAGATTTCCTGAGCAACACTCATCCTGGGAACCAGCCAAATGTGGAGCCCTTTGATAGACAGCCTGGGCCTCTCCCACTTGTGGTGGCCTTGTAGCTGGGTGACTCTCTGGTCCCTGGGTGGAAGTTCAAGCACATTTCTCAGCAGCTCTGGAAAGTTCATAGAGCTGCTGCTGGAGACACAGCATGAAGGCATGTGAGGGAAGTCCTGGAGAAAGCAGCATGGTCCCATTCCGCACAGCTGTTTACACAGATGTCATTATGGGAACTCACCCAAAGCAAGGAACACCACCAAGGGAGAAGGCAAAGAGAAATGCCTCCACTGAAGAGCCAGAGACAAATGTGGAGCCCCTGGTCCAGGCCTTGTAGCCTTCAGCATCTCACAGAATCACAGGATGGTTGATGTTGGAAGGAACCTTTGGAAGTCGTCTGGTCCAACACCCCTGCTCTGCCAGGGCCACCTAGAGCCAGTTGCCCAGGCAGCTTTTGAATATCTCCAAGGAGTCTGTGGAGCAGTCCCAGCTCCCTGGGAAGGGAATTTGAAGCAAATCTGGAAAAAAAAAACCCAACCCCAAAAGCTCATTAAAAGTTTCCTTCTGAATACCATAAAAAAACCAAACCTATATTTTCCCCTCTGAGGTCTCTCTCCTTGCCATCTTGCCACCTGAGGGACATGGTTTCATATGAAATCATCCTAAATCTTCTGCAACAATGAGTCCATGGCCTGCTTCTGTGGTTTTTAAAGCTCCTTCCTGGCTTGATTATTTTTGCAGAATCTTTATAAGTCTGAAATGTTTCTTTCAGTTTCCAGAGCTCTGCTATTTTCTCGACATTCAGCCTCTTTGTGTTGAGAAGTCAATGGAGCTGTGGGTGGAAGATGGAAAGCTGTGAGAAATGTAGTCCAGGGATTAGGTGTGTGGGCTGTTCAGATGAAAACCATGTATCACATCATGAGAAATCTGTAAGACTCAGGGAGGAAGAAGTTAGTACAGTATGCAGTGAGTTCATAGAAGTGGAAGTGAGTGAGTCTCAACCTCTCTGCCAATGTCAGACTGGCACTGCTAGTGACCAAAATTTTCCGTCTAGTTATAGAGCGGGCCTAATGCTGGGAAAAGGAGAGACAGCCTCCCTCCTGTTGCATGGCCTACATGGCTGTTCTGCCAGCTCAGGAAACAAGGTGTGGAAAATAGGGAATCTTCCTCCTCACTGACTGTGCTGGGCTTGCAATCTCAGATAGCTGCAAGGACCATTGCAGGTGGTGCTTTGGTGATCTAACCCCAGAACAGCCAGAGCTGGGACAGAGGAGGGGAAAGGAAGCATGCAGCACAGCTGGGAACACCTCAGAGCTATTTGTTCCTTGTTTTTAGCTTCAAGAGCTTTTTTCTGCTCATGGTGCACCCCTTCTGTGTGCTTCTACATGTTATCTTGAGAAGCTTGCATACTTTCAGCTGTAACTCCACATCAGCAGTACCAACACAGGTCTGGAGGTGGGAACAGTGGGATCTTGGGGATGGAAATGACAATTATGCACAGAGGGCGTTCTGAATCACTGTGAGGTGTATCATTTGCTGGGTTCATGCAATATTAAAAAATATTCTCTAGATTTTGTTTCCTTGAAGTGAATTAAGATACTGATGAGAGAAACATGCATCAGAACACAGCATCAGATTTCCTTAAAACCAAGGAAATAACAAATTTAACAGACAACTGCTACTATAATATTCTTGGCAATTTAAAGGTGAAGAAGTAGCTCCTTTCTGTTCTGCTTTGAATAGCATGTATCTGAAATTTGGAGACTGGATTTTGAGACTTAAATATTCCTCTTATAGAGAGAGAGATTAAGAGGAGATATTTAAAATACTTACCTTCAAATGTTTCTTGAGTTTGTATGCACTGAATTTTGTATCATAATAACAAGATACTGTGGGGACAGTGCAAATATGATAACATTTAGGCTAAAGGCCAGGGTGACTCATGCTTTGATAATAATATTATTACATTTCCAATCATCTATAAAGTGTGCAGGTGTATTTAAAGTAGAAAATAGCTGACATTAAAAAGGTTGTAGGTGGATTTCTCTTTCTTTCATGACCAAAATTACATGGTTCAATACTTAAGGTGAGCTTGAGGAAGATCTAGATTCAATGCTTGTTGCAAGAACTTGGAAATGAAACTAGCTTCCCCCAGCAGAGTCAGGATGTGTTTTCCCTTCCCTTCTTCCACTCATGATCTGTATGCTATAAGCTAAGCAGTAATCATACCTATTCCTCATCCTTGCTTTTTATCACTGATTGCAGGGTCAACCTGAAGCATGAGAAGCTACAGTGATTGCTGGGGAGCATTCAGTATTTGCTTTCCCACTTCACCCTAATCTCTAGACAGAAGGAGAGACAATAGCAAGACCTGTTTCTGCCTTGCACACAGTTTGTTTGAACTTGAACTTGTCTCAGAGAGTTGCAGATGAAATTCCTTCTTGTTGGCATATTCTGTTTCATTAGTTGGCAGCAACAGGACTAGGTTTTACGCCTTAATCTTAGCTAAAATTGATGGCTTCTTATTCTTAGACAGCTTAAAGCTGGCTAAAATAGATTACTAAGCAGAGAATGCTATTCGAATATCTGATCACTCTTTTACTGACCAGATCTGCTTAAAGTCCAGACTTTTCTGTCTCGTTATTACAACTGAAAATAGGCATGCTATTGCTCTCATATTTAAACATGTAACCAAATTCTGATTTGGAGAATTTCAGATCTGAAGGAGACTGAAGTCTGAACTTTGATGTCTGACCCTATTCTGCAGTTGACAGGACCCAAAATCTTCTCTGAATATCCAGGCTTTGGGATGCAGACTCCAGAATATTATTACCCCAGGTCTACTTTTTACACCAGAATGCACCTGTCTACTTGGATTTAGAAACAATTTTGTATTTGACTAACTAAACATCAGTTAAACAGCACATAGCAAAAAAATATCACCTCCTAATTTCTTTGAAAGGGTACTCACTTACATGGCATTTTCCAAAGACTGAAGCAGGAGCCATATAAGGCACTTCACTGTGCTTAAGATATGTTGATCTACATGTTGCCACAAACAGCTTCTGACAAATAACTTAGTGTATCCTCCCTTCATCTCACTTGTAACTATTTGCTCAAAACTTTCTGGCGATCTGTGCTTTAGATTCACATCAAAGATGTCACAATGGTGCTTTTAAGGAACAGTTTGGGTGAGACTTGCCTAGGAAGCATGGACAAATCTCTTCAAAGCTTAAGTTTCCACTACTTTTCCCCTGCCACTGCTTCTACCCCATTTTTCCTTTCACTCCTTTTTTATTTGCTTCGTTGCTCAGTTCCCATCTTGTATTTTTCTTTGTCTTACCTTACCTTTTTGCTCTTGTCCTTTATATTTAGCCAAGACTTTTTTCCCCTTTCACGTCTAAAGATCTCAGGTTCTCACCAGGCAACTCATCAGGTTGCACCTCTTCCCCAAACCTTTTAGTAAGAACTGACCAGGCTGCCAAACTCCCAGTGTCTTGCTGAAGTGCTCTCATGGTTGGGGCTTTGGTTACTCCTGGAGGTGAAGCAAGCCCTGCAATTGCTACCAGGTTTTGGCAACGTGCTTCTGTTTACTGTGTCAGTTCCAGCATCAATGTAACACATTCCCCAAAGGCAGCATGGCCCTGCGCTGATCATGCAAGAGCCCCAAACTCTCTGAAATTCTGTTAAATTGAAGAAGCAGATCACAGGAGCACCCAGTCCTTTTTCTTAATGGTTTCAGTCACTTTTAACAACAGCTGCCAGTACAAAATACCTGTTACAGACTAGTAAGGATGATGCACCAGTTTTTCCCTGGGATGCCATCCTTCTAGTCACCAAGATTTATGTTGTGTTAGCAGGAATTTGCTGTATGTAGGGCTTTGGGATTTTACCATTTTGTGATAAATACAGCAGAGGCAGGCATGTGAAAAATCCTGATGGATGAGCACTGATTATTCTTCAGATTGTACTGCTCTCTGGTGGGACATATGTGGAAAAGCAGTCACTACGAATGAATAGCAACGATCTGATCTGACCGCTGACTTGTCTGCCGTACCTCCTCTGGGGTCACAGTAATTAGTGCTGGAAAAGGTAATTTGTTTAATCTAGCTTCCCATAGAGACATTATCTGCAATATGGAGACCATCCTGGGCTCTGCTCTCAAACCTGAGGTGGAAGGGAAAGTGCCTTGCATGCTCTCCAAAGGCACGTCTCCTGTTCATGAATTTAAATACTTACCTTGAAGATTCCTGTGAGCATTTCTGGGAGAAAATAATCTACGTTATACAGATAAACAGCCTTTACCTGCAGGCATACAATGCAGTGGGTATATACTGTTGGTTTTGCCGTTATCATCTGAGGCAAAAATGAGGAAAATCAAGATCCAGTGTATGAGAATTTGTTGAGACAATCTTTCGTACTTCTGACAATGTAGAAAATAAAATAGGCATCTTCCTAGCTATCTGAAGTACTTTCACTGTCACTTCAAAGTGCCTGTAGAGCAGATTGAGTGGGTGCTGACTCTTGCTTTCCAGCACTGTGTCAAGACATCAGCGGGTGGGGATGTGAGGGCTGGAGCTTTTGAGGCACCACAAAGGGGAGACATAGTCAAAGCAGGACTCTGTGCAAAGGCATTTCCCCTGCTGCTGCCTCTTGCAGAACCAGCCTGTTCGTGTGCACGGCACTGTGAGGGAGACAGAGTCAAGGCTTTGTTGATGAACAATTTGTGAGCAAGGAGTTCATAATAAGAAGTGCATGGTTTTTGTGTGGCCTCAGATAAGGGTATCCATTCTTTCAGATCTGGAGAAAGTGCACAGACAGTATGAACACAAGTGCATTCAGTTTCAGGCAACTGAGTTAATTAAAAGAGTGTTTGTTTTTTTCTTCAGAAACTTGTTCGTTTTGTAAAGCAGAATTTTCATGGGAGGCAGATGAGAATTTGATTCTGTGCTGCTTGCATTTTATGTGATGACTTATGCTGCAAAATGAACGTGAAGTGAGCATTACACCAAATGACTGCATGGAGTGAGAAGGTGGTACAGGCACACAGACCTGAAAATCTGTCAAAGTAAGGAGGATCCCTCAAGTAAAATGCTGAAGCTCCTACATAAGCTAGTTGTGAAGACAGCGTTCGTCTTTCTGATTTGGATTTTCTCTATGGTTTCTGTTGTTTCACTAATCAGTAACACTGTTACGTGGCTTAGCTGTTTGCATAAATTAGTCTTTCCTGGTTTGGATATCTGCATACATTTTCATGTGTGAAAATCTTCAAAATTTGCAGATCTTTTGCTGGTATAAAGAGACCTGAACTGAAAGTATCCCTGGAACCCAATGTGAACTATTTCTTCTACTTGAGGGCTGTCAACCCATTTGGGACAAGTGAACAAAGTGAAGCAGCTCTCATCTCAACTAAAGGTAGATCACCATTTTCTGATGTCAAAACAATGGGATGGAGGGGCAGAGCAGCCAAAGATGGCATTTTCCTCTGGAAATCATACCTGGACTTTCCAATATGGAACTGAGCAAGTTATTGAGACAAAAGGGAATGTGTTTTATCTGTTGAAAATTAGCAGAATCAGGGACTATTTCACTTGAACTTTGTATATTTATGTTAGTGTGAAACTGATGTGACCTCAGAAACAAAAACATTTCTTTTTTTTCATTCTAATTTGATGAGATATGAAATTATTAAATATTCTTCAGGGACCTCAGTTTGTTTGAGTCTGGCAGAGCACATTCTGATAAAAGATGCCATGACCTTAAAAAAACCCCTCACAATAAAACCTTGTGGACTTTAGGTTTCAGAGATGAGGAAGCATATAGAGCAGTTTTAAAATGTAATGGATTATTTAAACTTTAATATTTCCAGATAAATAGTGTTAAATCATGTATGGATCTTTCAAATCAGTCTCAAATTTGCTATTTTGAAAAAGCAATCAATTGAAAATTATTCAACATTCTCAAATACCAAAGATTTCTTTATTACCTAGCTACCTTTCTGAGTATTAGACTGCTGTCCCAATTGGTGACAGCTTGGAAGACTCCTTGCATTCACACACAGTTTTCTGTCTTTCTGACCTGCCAGCAGACACAGCTCTGTCCAGCTAAAATGACAGTAATTTCTGCTTAACATTTTATGATTCATCTTGTGTTAACACTGCAAGCCTCTCAGAACTGGTGTTTCTTTGTCTTGAATTATACCAGGAACTCGATTTCGTCTGCTGAGCGACACAGCCCATCCCGCTTTGCAAGTCTCCTCCAATGCAACAGTGATCCGCCTTCCTGAGAAAAGCAAATTCACTGGGTGAGTAGCAGCATGACAAGCACAGGATGAAGCCCTAGCTCTTAATTTTTCCTATAGGTAGCTTTCACGTAGCACTGACTAATTTTGTAGAAGAACTGAATAGGTTTAGTCATGCAGCCCCTGGACTTTGTGTAATTGAAATTGTAATTTCAAGCACTGAAATGTCTCAATAAAGCCAGTAGCAGCATTGATGTAGGTACTGGGAAGAGTTCAGTGTTGCACTGAGGAACCCTCAGAAAGTCGAAGGCCGTGGCACCTTCTGGGACTGCTGGGTTTACCCCAGTCCTTGGCCACTGCTTAATCCTTCAGAGTACTTCAGTCTCAGAGCAATTTGTAGCTACTCCAAGAAGGCCAGATTTGTGGGCTTATTTAGTAATGTATCGTGGCTAGAAATAATCAGTCTTCCATAGTTTTCTTCTCTACTGAGGGCATTATTGGTAATGTTTTCCAAAGCACCTGTGGCTTTGGAGAACTTGGAAATGCTTCTGGGATATGTTTAGAATGGTTCTACCAGGCTAGATCCATCCATTGCAAAGACGATGGCTTTTTTACATACTAGTATCAGTCCCATCACAAGGACAGGTCAACTTCTGTAAGTTGTGACATACTGATGTGGCTTCTTAAAAGGTAATGAGGTATTACTGGTTTAAGCACCTTTTTTACTATTACAGCTGAATGGACACAAAATGTTTGTCACTGTGTCTACTTAAAAGAGACGTACTTTCTAGTTGGAAGAAGCCTTCAAAACTTGAGGTACCATTTTTTGCCTCCAAAGTCACCTTTCCCAGCCTTTTGCTAGCTTCATGTAATTTTGGGTAAAGTTGTATCATTTTCACTCCTTAAGATGAGTCCATATCAGTGCAAAGATGAAATGACTGTCAGTGACCACATTCAAATCTTTGATAAAGTCCTGCAGTTAGTAGAACAGAGTGTGATACATTAGTGGTTTTAGATGCTGCTGCATAATGTGACTGTAAGAAATATCAGAATATATGATCTACCACCACACTCAATTTACTGTCCTCCTCTTCTACAAACAGGTTTCCTTCAGTCCTGGGTGAACTGCTGCCTGCTCGTGGACGTCACTACTGGGAAATTGTTGTCTCTGCCTGCAGAAGCTACAGGATTGGGATTTGCTATGAGACAATACCACGGAGCAGCATCCTGGGGCTGGGTGATACTTCCTGGTGCATGCGGTGCTGTCCTACACAAACCAGGTAGAGCTGAGACAGTCTGGTTGCTTGGGAAGTTACTTGAACTTCATGTGAATAAAGCTGGCCAGCTTTAAGAATCACAAGAGCAGAAAGGATCTGTCTGCTTTCTTTCTGCATATTTGAGAAAAGGACAGCTACAAAGGAGCTTTAGGCTTCCTCTTAATTAAAAAAATCTTACAAAGCATGTTAAAAAATAAAATTAACCTCAAACAGACCAGTTTACTGCCCTTCACACAGCCAGTGAATAAAACTTAAAAAACTAATTTGCTACTGCTTTGTCATTCCAGGCTCATATTCTAAACTGCTTCACAAAATCCCAGCACGTGTGTTTAGTTCCATAAATGCAGTGGCTTTAGAATTTATTTCCATCTGCAGATGTCAAACCTTCATAGTGAATGCCTTCTCCTGCCTTGTCCTTCACAGTGATTGGCACTCACCTGCCACAGTGGCAGGACTGCAGGGTGCTGGGCTAGTCTTCAGTGGGCCAGTGCCAGGCTGCTTGGAGGTTTGTAAAACCACCAAGGTGCTTCTGGTCTAAACAAGTGTGCCTTTTTAGTGTGAGATCATATAAATGCATGAACATAACTAACTAAATGAAACATCTGAGGTGCAAAGCGT
Source organism: Mesitornis unicolor (assembly GCF_000695765.1). Classification (NCBI taxonomy): domain Eukaryota; kingdom Metazoa; phylum Chordata; class Aves; order Mesitornithiformes; family Mesitornithidae; genus Mesitornis; species Mesitornis unicolor. Next base: position 22,492 of record NW_010166423.1, read on the forward strand.
TTTGCCGATGCGCAGCTCCTGCTTAAATCCCCACAAAAACATGTAACAAGAAGCATACAGATAAATATGATTACAGCAAATCTGCTTTTAGCCTGAGAGTCCAGAATTGCAAGTGAAAGGGCCTATCATCATGCCAGGCAGGGCTTTGAAGTGCTACCATATTCGCTTTGCTTAGGTACTGAGCAAAATGCTGTTGCCACGTGATGTGCTGCTATACACGACCCCCTGCCAATAGGTGGGAATTAAGCCAAAGGTTATTTCTGGTAAATCACTGTGAGGAGGCTCACTGTGTTCTGGTTTCCATTTTCCCGCAGCTTTCTTTACAGGTTTCTTCACACCGGTGTGATGAGTGATGTCCATGTGACAGAACACCCAGCCAGGATTGGCATCCTGTTGGATTACAGTGACGGCAGGTTGTTGTTCTTTAATGCAGAGAGAGGACTCATGCTGTTCTCCACCAGGCACACATTCACTGATGCCGTCCACCCGACCTTTGCCCTGGAGAAAGCTGGAGTGCTCACCCTGCGCACAGGAATGGAGCTGCCGGAGTTCGTGAAGCGCAGCTAATCCCCTGCTTCACACTCAGGAATACTGGCAATTACAGTGTCAGGAGACAGGGAGGGGAGAGGGGTGCCAGGAGGGGATGTCTCGTTTTCACCAGTGAATGCTATGCACACAGCTCTCACCAACGTCATCAGTAATTGTAGTTAGTGCTCAGCCATGTAATCACTCTGAGCCTGGAAAGAAAATCAATTCCTTCGATTAGAGTGTGCACCTAGTGATATACACAGCAATACTTTAAAGGGGATAAAAATGTTTTGTTAGATGTGAACATTAATTGTGGGGGAAATGTACTTTCCCTGTGGAAATAATGATAGTGCTAGCTGTCTTTTTAAAGATAATGATGACCCTGTGTATGAAATAAATGTATTTCTCACTGCAGTACATGAAAGCCATCATGTCGTCATTTGACAGGACAGTCAAAGCCCAAATCTAAGATAGTATGTTTGAGAATTGTGCAAAAATTTCAATAACTGAAATATTTTGCAGGTTAATATACCTTGTGTTATTGTTTGCCAACTCTCTTTAAATGCACAAATTAAGAGAACTTGTAAACTTAGAAATCTGCACAGGTGCAAAATTTACAAAATGAGTCAATCCCAGACTAGTCTTCATATCAGTCATGTAAAGTCTGACTATGCAACACCTACCTAACCTGCTCACAGCAAGCTATAGCAGACAGTATATATCTGTGCCTGTAAACAGCTACTCACAAAACACATGTATGAGGAAACTTGATAGTAGTAGTAAAAATCTTCCCCTACGTTTTTCATCCTCAGTTTGCTGGGTAAGTGGTTATGATGGTGAAGGGAAGGTTGCTACTCAGGAACTTAGAGAACAGTCAAAATGACAGTGATCTTCTTGTGGACCACCCTTTTTCCATCACTGCTTTTTACCTTTGCACATACAGATTTGATGCTCCTAATTTCAGGCTTGTGGATATTTTCCAGCATCTGCCCTGCTCTCTCCTGTTACCTACACTAGCACCAGTGTCACAGCAGCAAGGTGCAGTGTTTCAGGGCCATGAAAGCAAGCAGGCTAAAAATGGTTTATATCAACAGGGGAACAGAATGCTGACTCTCCCCCTTGGCTTTCTCAAACCATTTTTCCAACCACTTCATGCATTGGTGGCGCAGCTGTCTTCTCGCCTGCCCCAAGGGCTGAACGCACGAATGCCAATGGTGCCAAACTACAGTGAATGCTGTGGGGAAATAAATCTTAAGGCAGGCAGGCAGTCAATGCTTTTCATGCTGTGCCCAGTCTGGAGATTTCTGCCACAGGGGAATGCGCTGCCGGACTACTTTCTGAGCTTGGCTGCAGAGCTGTAGTCCCTGAAGTACAGCAGATTTCAGGAGTCTAATGGAGAGAGTTTGCCTCTGAGGAGGACTTCAATGAGTTACAGACAAGCTTCTGCTGTCTACACTCAGAGGAGGTGTCTGCTGCCGCTGTTTTATTTACAATCTAACACCTTCTAGGCATGTGCTTGCTGCTTTAGCCTGCTGTATACTTGGTGGCCCAGAGGAGCCACACTCCACACTGTCATAGCAGGCTTGGGCGAGATGGTTGAAGCAAGACAAACAAGATCCTGTGACAATTTATTTTAAGCCAGAGCTCTTTCTGGCATTTCAATTAAACAGTGCCAGTCCTGAGTCCCTGCCAGGGAGAGAGGGGAATGAAAAAGCAGGGTAGTGCTTTGTTGGCTCAAGTGAGTGTTAGGTAGAGGTGTGGAGGAGGGTGAGAAAAAGGTCCAGGCTTAACTGGGAAAGAAAGACAGAAAGGGTGTTGGGGTAGCACTATCATGCAGGCTGAGGAGGAGGCAGAATGTAAGCTGGAAACTCACACAAAGCAGATGGTGATAAACTAAGAGGCAGGGCAGTGGTGTTGGTAGGCTGCGTTCCTCAGGCTCACACAGTCAGTGAGCTCACCTCAGGTGTGGCTTTCTCCAGAGCTTTGAACTAAACCTGAAAAATCCCAGCACTGGGACGATTTTACCTGCATTCTCCTCAACCTGGTTGTTGCTGTCCCAAATGTGGGACTGAGCATGGACACCAGTGTAATGTATTACCAAGGGGACAGCCAGTGAGAAGAGCAAAATGATGTGACATTATTTGGGTGGCTTTTTCAATAAGGCAAGAAGCAATTTCCTTGTCAAAGGTAAATGAGTATTAGTAAGTAGTGGTTTTAACATAAAAAGCAAAAGCCTCATCTATTGCCACGCACTATTACTCAGACACTGCCACAATGGCTTGCCAAAATGTTTTTTGCTGGAGGTGCTTAATTCTTAGAAATTCTTGGTTCATTTTAAAAAACTGCCTGGCTCTGTTTTCTTGCTGATTTTTGTATAAGGTCCCACTTTTAGAATGGGCAGTATCAAAAAGTGTATTTACTGTTTATGTGAAAACTGGATAAATTATTTTAAATTGAAAATGTCACTCAAAGAGCCTAAACAGTACTAATTTGAATATCTAAATCTGGTCTGCATTAAGCTATGGCAGATGAAAAGGTGCCTAGAGGGAATATCCTTCTCAGAGAGATGGAGCAAAGTGCACACTAAAGAAAAAACAAGAAACAGAAGTTAAGGTTCACATTAGTGAGGAAAGGAGATCTTGAAGGCCACAGTTAAGCTGCTAGGACTTATAGTGCAAATTCTCCTGCCTTTGAAAAGCCTCAAGGTACATCAGCTGCCATCTTCTACTTGCCTGGTGGGCATGAAGTGGCATCATGGTCAGGAACTCACTTTCCCAAAGGTAACTGCCCACAGACCCTTAAATGTATAGTGCAGTCCACATGACTTTGCATTCAGATGAACCAATGTTTTGAAGTTTGTTGCATTCATTTTCTTTCTGGCCATTGTAGTTTGTAACCATAGACCAGAAGAGAAAAATAAAAAACTCCCTGTCACTGTATTTTTCTTGTACTTAATGAATTTAGCATTTAGAAATACCTCAAAACCAGTGTGACTTACTTTTTAGCAAAGGATGTTAGCTTGACTGATAGTAACTAAGACTTCATGCAAATGCTGATCGGATTGTGTGGTATGTGTGGACAGTCTGGTCCTCTTTCCATGCTTAGAATTACATAGAAACACATTCTAAGAGTTACACAAAGAACTGGAAACGTTCACCAGTAATTTAGGGTTTGTTTTCATTCTGAAAGTACAAAAGCTGATGCCTAACACTACGACATCAGTAAGTATTGTTAATAAATATCTGGACTGATCTGGAACACATTACATTAAAAGGAATTATTTCTTTTCACTTCAGCAGGTCTTATATTAGGCTTTTAAACCCTTGTGCACTGAGATGAGAATATAGGCCTGACTGCAAGAAGAGAAACATTAATTTCTACTGTCAAAATAGTGCTGATCTGGAACATTGCTGGTATCCGTAGTATTGATCCACAAACCTAATGTTAGTCGTTCTGCTGCAGAGAGAGTTTAAAGCTTCTGTGCGACGTTAGGTGGAGGAACATGGCAACGCGTCTGGCACACGTGCATGTGGGCACAACTTTGCTCCTGCTCTTTTTAAAAAGAGACATGCCACTGAAATATAACCAAAGCAGGTCTAGTGATGCCTCATTTTAGAAATAGGTACACTAACTTCCCCCCTACCACTACCACTGGGGAACTTAATTACAAGGTACCACTCAGCCTGTTGTAAGACAGACCCAACAAGGCACAGTACCAAAAAATTTTTGCTAAACCCATGGTTCTGTGATTCTGTCTGTGATATACATGTGAAATATTATTTCTATTAGCACTCTAAGGTTTCAAATAGGTATTTAAAGATGGATTTAAGAATAATGAATAAATGTAAGAATGAAATGACATTATGATGCTCATTTCAGAATAATAAATAGGACCTCTGCCATGTTGAGGTTTAAATTGGATTTGAAAAATCACAGTCTGTGGTGGAATCATGATTACATTGCTGTCATTTTGCTGATGAATTTACTACCTATGAAAAAGTTCGGTATGCTCAGAGAGCCACACAACCAGGAGGAATGGAGAGCATCTCTTCCACTTCAGTCACATAGTGTGGAAGAGAGATTGAACTAGAGAAGTACCTTCATTTTTCATGTAGAGTTTGTCCAGTTTTCTGCCACAGTGGAAAGTAGCATTTGCTGACCACAGACCACTCTGCAGCACAATTTCTACAGGAGCACAACCTGGAAGGAAATGGGACAGATGTCCACCACGGACCCTGCCATGATTTTGTCAACAGTTAAAAAAATGTATAATTTCAAGTGTAGTTCCACTCTGGAAAATATCTGTGCAGAAATGACACCTTCCTTCTCAGGACTTGTATCACAGAGACTGTATTTCTAACACATACTCTTCTCAACCCTATTTTATGCTACTCCAGCAGAAATTGCTGCTATGTTCTGCAATTACAATGCAGCAAGGCTCAGCTTGGCTGCGTGGTACTGCAGTTATTTTTGCACACATTCAGTAATTTCAGTGGAACTTGAATAGGTTACGCTGGATGATCACATGTGGTTCATTTGGGCAATTAAAGAGGTATAAATCAGATAATTCCTTGAAGTGTGGGACTCCCAGGGCACCTGCATAACCACTGTGGAAAATGCCATCAGTTTTTCTTCCAGTTAATCTTCCACAGCTGCTGGACCATGGAAGTCCCCAGGGAAGGAGCACAGCAGCTCGAGTCCATCTGAACAGCATTTCTGCTGCAAGAAATGTTCATACTGGAAGGGCTTGCTCTGGCCCTTAATCATGCCCAGAGTTTATCTCCTACTTGAGTTAACAGGACAAAGGTAAGAGGTCACATTCAAAGTAGCAAGAAAAAAAAATAAAATGTCCTCTTCCCCAGTTACTCCAGTTACAGCATTTGTTGTTCTGCTACTGAATACTTGCTTTCCTGCTGCTTTGCAGTGCATTCCTCATCTTAAAGAAGCAGGATCTCTGCTAACAGCAAAACGAGTTACAAGAAATCCTAAGCAGTTATAGAGAGCTCTGTCTTTGTCATCACTTTTACACTGTTGTTTTTCACGGAAGACTAGAAGTAATTTAAGATCTTCACATTAGTGAAACTCTTCCCTTAATTAATATAGTATTGATCTTGAGTTAAACAGGTTGGCTAAAACTTTGCAGGTTTAAAATAATTATCTGCCTTTTATAGATAAGTATTTGTGTTTTAATGCTCTGCTTATATATGGTCTTGAAATTGCAAGGCAGCTCTGTTATCTGCAGTGCAGTGGTTATGAAGGACATCAAACATTATGAAGAAATGAGTTAAAGGAAAAGGCATTGGCTGTAAGCTTCAAGAAGATGCTAACAAAAGAGCAGATACATGACCAGCACCACTCATGTGTAAACAGGAGGATGTTAGCATAGCAAAGCAACAGCTTGGAGATGTTACAGAGTCATAACCCGAGGAAGATATGAATGCTGACTTTTACTGCACGAAGAAAGGAGCAAATATGCAAGATAGATATGCTGGATGTTAGGACCAGAGGCTTATTTTTGGGAACCTGCAACAGATGTGTTACAGCACATCTAACTCCTGTTTTTAATGTACAGTTAATTAGACTGTATAATTAACCCAGCGGATTGCATACATACACACTGGAAAAGCAGACACTGTCAGACTGGTGGCACTGAAATTATTCCAGAGGGGCAGTTCCCACACTATGGCTTAGCGCACTCCAGGTCCTTGGGTAACCTCTGAGGCTCAGAGCTGTGGCACAGCCGTCCTCAGCTCACCGTTGCTTCAGCTGAGGCTCCCAGGCTGGTGTGTAGACAAAGAAGAATAAAACTGCAGCAACGAGGGTCGCAGTGAGAAGAAAATCAGATGGTGCCAGCAGGGATAGCTTCCTCAGGACTGTCACCAAGGGGGCAGCTGAAAAGGGTCGTGATGCTCAAGTGCAGTTGCACTTTCTTAGCCCTGCAGAGATGCAGCAGAGTAAACTGTTAAATCACTCCTCTCAGTCTCTGGCTTCTACAAAACACCAGGAATTGCAAAATGGCAAGTTTCAAATCAGGTGGCAGAAGGAGTAGAGTGCGCTGGCACATGAAACAGCAGCTCTCCACGAAGGAGCAGCTCCTAACCACAGCTGAAATGGCAGCTATGTGAGATGTGCACTCAACTAACAGCAATGCCACAGCTACGTTCTCTTGCTGTAGTTCTGGAAGAATGCCATTATTGGTCTGTAAGTCTCGCTGAAATCTGCAAAGTCCAGCTTTGGCAAATAGGCGTATTTTAAAACTAAAAACTGCTTCAGAAAGAAATTCTTTACTTGCTGTGTGCAACTACCACTCTGTAATCCCTTCTATGACTTTCCTCATCCTCTCCAAGACAGGGAAGGTGCTTCTACCAGGAACCTGAAGCAGTCAGGTATGGCACCAGAGGATAGGGTATATATATATATATACACCCTCATGAATGATGGCTGCTTGGCTAGAAAAGGCTGTTTGGTTGGCTCACCAGTGTGGTAAGCATACTAACAGTCATCCAACAGCTCATTCAATTCCACCTGCCTCTCGTGGATTAGCCAGTACATCATTGCTTTTTACTTTTACAATACTTACACTCTGCTTGCAGTATCCTTGTACACACCAAAAGTAACATCTACAACCAGTAGCATCTGCAAGTATTCGAACTAGCAGCCATAGCAAGTATCATATTTTCT
>NW_010166423.1:29713-30356 GCF_000695765.1 Mesitornis unicolor
AGTCTGTAGCGACAGCACTGATCTCTGGTTTTGCAAGTGTCTAATTCAGTGACTGCAGCACAGCAAGAAGCTCTCTCACATTCTCCAACTTTCGTCTGCAAATTACGCGCATGTGGGAGTACATCATGCAAGTAAGGCCTCACAAGAAAGACTGACAAATTTTTAAAACACACTTTTATCACATTCCTGGAATGACCCCAGTGCCCCTGATGAGTATTTGGGCAGTTTTATGCCAGCAAATCAGTTCTTGTAACTGAGACTGAAGGGAGAGGAAGAGTATTAAATTTTCAGAAAAACGTGCTATGTTGAACTTCAAGGGAGAACAGCAGAAGTCAGAGTTCTGAGACACATAATCCTGAGTTACGTAGTAACTCAAACGAGATAGGTCTATAGCTTTCATCATATATGCCACTTTGGAAAACAGTGCCGTTTCCTGTTGAATCCCAAATATGTGCCAATCTAAAAGCTCCATCACCTTAATCACAGAATAGTTATGTTTGGAAGGGACTTCTGAAGGTTCAATCTCCCTGCTCAGGCAGGACCACCTAAACCTGATTGTGCAGGAAAACTTAAAGGTGACTTCTGAACATCTCCAAGGATGGAGACTCCACTTGTTACATTGTTATGTCACCCTAAAGATAAG
>NW_010166423.1:30387-30999 GCF_000695765.1 Mesitornis unicolor
TTTCCTGATGTCTCCTGCCTCCCAGACACAGCCATGGGGCTTGGGGCTGGAGGAGTTGGGCTGCTGCTGCAGAGAGGTGTCACAGAGAAGGGCTGAGGGCTGAGACTGGAGGGTGAGAGGGGCTGTTTGGGTCCAGAGGTGCTGGCAGGTGGACCCAACAGGGACAAGGCTGTCAGCCTGGCCTGTGTTGGTGGCACTTGGCTTTGCAGATCTTCAGGACAGGCGGCCTGGCTGATGGTCAAGAGGCTTGGACAGCCCTGCCTGGTGGTTGGAAAGGGAAGGCAGGGAGGCTGTGGGTTCGCTTCATTTGATCTTTATTCGACTTCTGGGAAGGCAAGAAGCCGTGCTCTCAGGGCGGCCAGCGGGTCATGCAGGTGGATGGGGGCATCCCCTCGGCTAGCTGGGCACAGCCTGCTGTGGGGAGGCATTGGAGTGCCCTGGAGCTGGGTCACCCTGTGCCCTTCGGTTGCTCTCCGCAGGTCCCCTTCTCCCCGCTGCTGGCCTGTTGGTGGTGGGCCTCGGGCGCAGGTCGTAGCGCCGCTGTGGGGATCTGGTACGTGCCCGTAGCCTGGCCATGGTCATCTGCCGGCGGATGGAGGAGCCAACTAGGTA
>NW_010166423.1:31152-33029 GCF_000695765.1 Mesitornis unicolor
GTGCTCGGCCTGTCTGCCCCCGCTTCCCACTGCACTGCCTGCTGCAGCTGGCTGGTGGTGGCCATCGCTGCAGAGCCGCTCTGCTCTGGAGCCTCCTCAGCACCTGAGGCCATGTCCTGCTGAGAGAGATGTACAAAGTGCCTGAGCTTTCTTGGTGCTAGGAATGGAAAAGCAAAGAAAGTCCTAGAAAGCAGTGGCAGAGGGGGAGGCCAGGGCCTTCTAAAGAGTCTCCTCACTGGAAGAAAAGTGGTAGCAGAAGCAGCCCTGTGGGACAGCCAGCCAAAAGGGTTGCCCTCCACACCCACCTGGCCCCCGCGGCTCGCCCCAGGGACACTGCCCCCAGACCAAGACCCCTCACCCACTCTGCTCCCCCAGACAACCAGCATGACTCCAGCCAGCACAAGGTACTTGAAGGAGGGGGTCAGGGAAGGTGGAGGAACTGACTGGGGTCTTTGCTGCTGTCCACAGCCACAGCACAGATGTCGTGTGGGACCCACAGCACCCTTGCCAGCCAAGGCTCTGCACAAAGGCACCGCTCGAGGTGAAGGTCCACAGTCCTGACGGTCCACCAGGAAGCACAGGTCTTCTTCTGTATAGCTGCTTTGCAGTCAGTACATCATGAGCAGATACTGATGCTTGTTCATCCCCAGGAGGAGGACTTTGCTGAACTTGATTGTCCTTCTTTTACTGCATTTCTTCAGCCTGTCAAAGTTCATGCGCATGGCAGCCTGACCTCTAGCATATCAGCTATTTCTCTGAGTTTTGTGTCATCAGCAAACTCACTGAGGGTACAGTCTGCCCTGTCACACAATTCGTTCATAAAGATGTTTAACATTGTTGGACCCAGTATTGTTCCCCAGGGTACTCTGCTAGTTACTGGCTTCCAACCAGACTTCATACCATTGATCACCATGCTTAATCCACCTGCCCAAGCCCTCCTTCTCTAACCCTTTAAAAAATAGTAAAAGCTGCTGCAGTAAAATTAGCACTATATAATGTAAATTTTGCATGTAATCACAGCTCAGTGGGATGTTTGAGCTTCACCGTGACATTCTGGTGAGGCAGATCCCAAAGATTTTGTGGAGATCTAATGCCCACATAGTTACTGCTTAGTAACCAAGAGCTTCTTCAGGAGAAAGAAAATCTTTTGCAGCCTGGGAGTTGGTTGCTGTGACTTCAATCCTGGAAGAAGGAGGAGAGCTGAAGCTGCACAATGAGTGGCTCTCAGCACATTCATCGTCCCAGAAGATGTCTTTATTCCTCACACGCCAATCTGTTTCACTACTTGAACCAAGCACAGGTCAGAGCCAGCCACTGCTTTGACAACTTCCCTAGCGCTCTGGGGACATGAGGAAGGCTCACTTATTTTCTTAATAAGATTATTGCATATATGTCTGCAACAGGAGTTCTGAATACAGACTATTCTGAAAGTCTGTCTTCTTTTATACAGTTTAATGAAGTGTAGTCATTGCCTCAGCCCAGGTAGCTTTATCCTAGCCTTAAGAAACACCAGCCATGCACCTAGTGGGGAGCTGAAGTCAGCTGAGGCTCAGTACTTGCTTGGTATAGCAGGGATCTGTCTCTCCATTTGTAAAATTACCACAAGAAACCTGCTCCATAATGTGCAGTATCTACTGATCTTCTCCAAGAGCTCTAGAGCTGGCCCTGCAGAGAGACAGCTGAGGAAAAGGAGCAATTGCTGAGCCAGACTGCGAGTAATGGTTATTTTCCAGTGAATGATGGGCATGTCCAGAGTATGCTACAGCTGCAGGGTAGTGGGGAGAGATGCTTGTCCTGGCTTATCAATACTGCCTGGAGCTGGACTCCCATTGATGCTTTGCAGGTCTTCTGGAGGGTAAGGAATATGTGCTCTTTCT
>NW_010166423.1:33055-38239 GCF_000695765.1 Mesitornis unicolor
TGAAAACAAGACACTGTATACAAGGTGGAGACAAAAGGAAAAAACATGCTTCTCAGCTGGGTTTCAAATGTTCTTTATGTTAAAAACTTGTTCTAAATCTCTGATAGCATGCTAGCAAACTTATCTCACACTTCTCAGTTTTTCTGTCATTTTCGTTATCCTTTAATAGGTCCATTGCTCTGCCACTTCTTAGGGTCCTTTCTGTAAATATTAAGAAGTTGCCTTGGAGTTCCTTCTATTAATATTAAAACAGCCTTAACCAGCATCTTATATGGTCTCTGTGGCAACATTTTAGAGCTATTTTTAGGTCCACAGTCTTGAAGGCTGGTGTGCAGAATTATCATCACTTTGCTCTGGGAAGTTCTCTTGCCCAATAAGATTTTAAATTCTGTAACCTCTCTGACAAGCAATCTGGTACATGATGTTCCTTATGGCTCCAGATTTTTCCTTGTGCCAAATGTAAATATTTCTTGTTATGATATAAGCAGTGACCCTTCTCACAGGTGGCATGCAGAAAGACCTATTTCCCTTCAGTTTGCAGATACTTTTTTTACATTATCATGTCTTTGCTCAAACTTTTCTTTGCTTAAATCCAATTTTTATTCTGTTTTCTCAGAAGTTTTATTTCTCACCTCTTGGACCAGTGACTTTCCTTCTCTGGATGTTCCCCAACTGGTCTACTCTTTTTCAGGTTTGGGTTTTTTTTTTCTGATATTTACTACTTAATACAAGAAATGGAGGGCATCTAGTACTAAGTCAAGAAGAGTTTTTTTCCTTAGGTATTACTTATGTTTATGTACTCCCATAAAACATTTGCTTTTTGTCCACTAGCGTAATGCTGTTCAGCTTACAACACAATGAAACCTACAGAGCCATTACTGAAATGCTGCTGCAAACCGATTGTTCCCACATTATGCATGTATAACTGTATATTCTTGCCTAAATTCCAGGTATTTGTTCTTGTTCTTCAGGATTTTCACCTTCTTCCTATTGTTATGGTCATTTTGGGCTGTGCTTCTGTCTTCCAACAGCCTTGTGTCACCGTGACTGTTGTCAGGCTCTTGTGTAGGCTCCTGTTCCAGCATTCAAGCCATTGAAATTGCTCTGGAATAGCAGTGGACTCAAAACTTTCCTGGCCTCCACTTCCTACTTCTTACAGTAATTGTTCTTCCATCTGGGTATTTTTGAGATGAGAAACATGTATTTCCCAAAAAAAAAATTAGAAATAATTGGTTTTTTCCAAGAATCTGTTTTGCTGCTCTTTCTGGTCACCCATTGTCCATAAGGGGGCAATATATGGCAAGAAGAACAGAGCTGTTGAACTGCACAGAAAGTGGTGTTAGGACCCAAGGTTAGGTGTATCTTTGCCTTTCCCTCCAGAATATCTTAGTTTCTCTTCACCTGAGAAGAAATTTGAAGGATTCCGACCCTACTGTGTCACTGTTTTCAGAACACTATTGTGTCTGATGGCTGTTGAGAAGCTCATTTACTTCTGCAAAATTATGGTCTTCTATTAGGTCAGTTGTGCTGTTTTTAACTTTTGCTTTCCTGTAGAGGGTGAAAAAATATATTTGTAAGAAAACAGGGCAACTTCTTTTCTTTCTGGTATGCCATATCAAGAATTAGTACAAAAATATTGTTCAGCTGGTATTGAATTTTCAATTTTGGAAAAGTAAGTTTATCAGAAGTGAGTGAGATTACAGGATGACAGTACTCTCAGAGGTATTGAAAGGGAAACCTAGATAAGCTCACTAGATCAGGCAGTTCATCCACCTTTATGCTCTCACAGCAGTCTCTGTATAGAACTGGGAGAGGGAAAGATAATTTTCCACCTTATATGTGACTTTGACATTCCTGGACCAGTCTGATCCTTCACATAAAATGAAGAAGCCTTACGGCCAAGTGCCATCAGTACTTAACAGCTGGGATTAGTCAGAAGTTGGTGTTCCAGCCATATCCTATTTCCTTTTCCTGTGCCACAGCCTTGCAGTGAGACACAGTGGTGCACTGCCAATAGCACTCTCTGCATGTGACACCCAGGGTGTCTGCCTGTGCTAGACGTGGCTTGTCATCTTTTTGTGGTGCAGAAGTGCTGGTGTGTCACAATGATGTGCACTTGCACCATTAATTCACATCATTCTCTGTCAGATGACAGCAGTGGCCAATCCCTGTCCTGAAGAGCATGTAGTACATGATATGCAAGAAAAGACACTGCATGGTAGTTCAGAAGAAAATCATGCAGAGGAGATCTCTGCAGTCTCACCCTCTCTTCTGTTAGACACAGATTGAAAGATCTGAGGAATAAGTCAGTATCCAGACCTACTAGACTGAAACCAGTGATCAGGAACTGGAGGCCAGGAACTGCACCTGTTAATCGAGGCTTTAATAGGTTTTGGCTGGTCCCAGCTGCTGTCATCTGAAAGTCCACTCTGACCAAATTGTACTATTTAACTATTTTGGTGGTATGGTAATGTTACTGAGTGCATGCCAGGAACAGTAGCAAAAAACACTTTCACTATGCTAATGACTAAAATCATTAGCTTCTACTGAGGCAGCTTCCCAGTATCATTCAAATACCAGGCAGTCTGAGTCAGTCCTGATCACCTCTTTGGGATAACTAATTCATTTCTGTGCCGAAAAATAGCATGAGAGAGGAGTAGCCTCATAATTACTCTGCCATTCCATGGGGCTGGGGGTCTTGGTGTGCAGCATAGCACATCCTCTTGGGGCTTGGGAGGGACCATCCGATAGTTGACTCTTTTATGCCCCAGTGCTGCAGTCACATAAAAAGGTATTTTAGACTCCATGATGCTGTCCTTTCCCCTCTGCACAGCCTAAAGCTCTTTTCCTTTTGTGCTCCTCCTCCTCTCTAGGCAGCAGCAGCCACCACCAGTGGAGCTCTGATTTATTTCTTCATTTGACTTTTCTCTCATGCCACTTGTCATCAAACACCTCAGAAAATCCAGGCCAGGCTCTGTGCTGACAGAAGTTGGGCCCTTGGGAAGAGATGGTGGATTCAGGTCTGCACTGCCTAGCCTGGACTTTTAGCCCCAGTGAAACGCTATGCAAATAGTTGCTGCTGCTTAGTTGGCTTCACAGACGGCTACACATATGTCCCTACCTCCCACCGGGATCTGAGAAGGTGGGCCTCAAGAGACCTCTGTGTGGGGCTTTGTGAACTGCCCTTATCACACTGCCTCTGCTATGGCTGCAGCAAGCCAGAGCAGAATGAACACTAAAGATGCAGCTCTGAAGGTGCATCCTTAAACTCTAAATGCATACAGACTCCCTAACTGCCCACATAACTCCTCACTTCAACATACTCTCTTGACTTTTAATATCAAATACGTCTTTAAAATTAGAACTAACAAGAAGACTAAGAAAACGGAAGAGGGAGATAAAGTGATTTAAAATTCTAAAACTGAGAAGATTATTCTCTTATGAATTTGACATACAGAACAGATGGTCCTCAAAAAAAAAAGTTCAGGCAGAAGAAAGGAGCCCAGAATAAGTCTGTATCCTGCTCCCACTGCACTGCGACCATGAGCAGCTAAAAGGCTAATGCAATTGATTATTCTGCTGAATGGAAATGTCCATCTCTTAGTGGTTCTGTCTGCAAAGAAAACAGCTGGGTTTTAATTCAGAGTTCTTTCTTCTTTTTTTTTTCTCCTCAGTAGCCAGTGTGCAGCAAAATCACATTATGTGACACTGAAACACACTGTGAATATGTTTTCATTAATAATCTATTTACTCAAGAGCTAGACAATTTCTCTGTAATGATCTTTGTAATGGGATTGTTCCTCAAGTAAAGTAGTGCAGAGGAAAAAGCAAATAGTAAAATGTCTTATTTTCTTGACTCAAAAATATATTCTATTTCCAGTCCTCCAGATATTTGCTTAGCAGTGTGTTTCTAAATGGCTGCATTGTTCTTCTCCAGAGATTGTTCTGTAAAGCTCAGTTCTTGTTAATTAAAAACTTAGCCTCTGAAAGGTAAAACCCATTAAAATAGGTTTGATCTGTAAGAAATTATTTGTCTGCTTCAAACAACTAATATTTCTCTTTTCTCCCCTCTAATGACACACAAGTGGTGACTGAAGTTCCAGTAATCCTTTCAGCTCTCCGCTAGACCTTTTCTTGAAGTCAGTGTATTACCTGCCTTGGTGGGCACCACAAAATTTGTCAAAACCTCAAACCATCTTGTCTTCTTTTTCTTCTGTATTCACAGCTCTCTTTAGCTTTCTAACCACCTGTGAATCATTTTGAAAGTGGAAGCCAAGCAAGTGGTTCTCCTGTGATACATTTTCACTTCAAGTAATTGGGTTATTAGCAATTTATACTGGCTTGGGCTCCTGTCATTCTTTTGTGGCAGGCCTGTGCCAGTGCATTTACAAGGAAGTTTGCATCTAGAACATTCAAAGCCCATTTCAGATTGAACTGCTTAAAAACGTAATGTTTTCCAGATGCCAAAGGGAGAATATTTTGAGGCATTTCCTCCTAAATAAGGGTTTGGACCCTCCATCTCTCAAAGCAAAAGATGCTTCCTCAAAGCAAATGCTTTCTAGTCCAACTCTGGTATTATGTTTTGTAGTGTCCCTTCAATTTGTTTCATTTGACAGTATTGTAATTACAGTCCAGCCATGGACACGTGTTCAAGTGAGGCAAAGCAGAGAGGGGGAGGCACAAGTGTCTTCTTGAATTTTCAAGAGGCATTGTTCATGGATGATCATCCTGTTCCCTAAGCCTAAAAGCTCAAGGAAATGACAAGGTTCTGCATTTTCTAATTGCTTCTGAGCCACTGATCACAGCCATTTTAAAGGTGAATGAAACAAAACAAACTCGCATTACAAACAAGGGAAAGACCTCACAGTTTCATCTAGAGGGGCATCTGCCAAATTCAGAATGCAACCCTTACAGAAATAACCATTCAGTAACTGTTGCTTCTCCTATGCAGAATCGGTACTCCAGTTGTTTATATCCCCTTTATGCTATTGCAAGAGCTTGATTTTAATAGACTAGCTCCTAGTTGATTGCCTTGTCAATAGCAGACAGTATAATCCATCATGTTCACACATCCAATGTCGAAGAACAGGAGGTAGTACAAAAATAATAAACTATGAAAAAGAATTAGTAAGTATCACATTAACAGCACATTAACAGCACCCTCACAGCTAAACTGAGGAAGTG
>NW_010166424.1:0-1685 GCF_000695765.1 Mesitornis unicolor
CTGCAGTCGGGCGGACGAGGATGTCTCTGGAGGAAAGCCCAGGGCTGTGGCGTGCCCAAACCGCTCAATTGGTTATTGTACAGCGCAGGAAGGTTTCTGGTAAAAGAAATCGCGAGTCCACAGCTCTGAGAGCAGCAATGTGTTCCCCAACTCGCGCCCTGCACAAAAGGCGAGCGGGGTGCTGCATGATAATCCAAAATATTTCTTAAGAGCTGAGGGGGAGGGCAGCAGCTGCCAGCGTCCTGAGGCTGGGAGGGAGCTGGGACACACAGAGAAAAGCCCTGTGCTTGGGGATTAAAGCTCCTCCTGTACACACCGCACTTCTCTTGTCCCATGGCAAGTGCCCCTCATGCTGAATTCTCTGCTTGAATTTCTCTTGATGTGAAACCAGCCATACTCTGATAGCAGTAAATTGGAAGATGTTCATTAATTCGGTATCGATGCCGGCCGGTTAAAGGAAGACCTTTGCTTCATGCCTCAGAGAGTATCTGACATGTTTATCAATACCTTTTGATTCACAAGCCCTGCTGATCACTGTTATGCCTGCCCATCAGCAGCAGAGAGTGCCTGGGGTTCCTAACGAGACCTCTGCTGACCGCGGGAGG
The DNA here is from genome assembly GCF_000695765.1 of Mesitornis unicolor. Taxonomy (NCBI): domain Eukaryota; kingdom Metazoa; phylum Chordata; class Aves; order Mesitornithiformes; family Mesitornithidae; genus Mesitornis; species Mesitornis unicolor. Next base: position 606 of record NW_010166424.1, read on the forward strand.
GTTTGTAGCCGCACTGGTAAATGGGATGGAGGGGAATCCTGAGCATCCCAGCTGGCTGGGAAGTCTCCAGTTGAGACCACAGAGACCAGGAGGATTCGCTTCGGTGCAGCAGCCTTGGCTGTGCAGTGGCACAATTCCCTCGGCTCAGTCTGCTGGTCCGATTTTTGGGACCTGTTAGTTTTGATACTGAAGGCTCTGGGAGCGGTGAAGTTGCTGTAACGCCGAAGGATGTTGCCTAAATATTCAGGAGATCATTGTGACCCCTAATGATGTGAGAAACAGGTAAGTGCAGATGCACTGGTATCTGAGCACCCGTATGGGATTCCCCGAGTGCGTTAGAAGCAGACACGAGCTGGGACGCGAGGCTGCGGAGGGGCTGAAGCACATCTCAGACATCAAAACCTGGAATTTCTTTGAGTACCTTCTCCAGCCGTCCATCATTTTGCTCTGCCAGCCGCAGAAATGACCAGCACGCCCTTCCTGAAAAGACTTTGCTTTCTAAAAATACTTAAAAGCCCGTAAATGATAAAAAGTTCGACCTCTCTTCGCCCCTGCTTAAAGGGATCTGTAGTTTCTTAGGCCAGTCTGAGTGTGGCTGGTCAGAGCCTTGCTGGGTCTGTGTGTGAAGGCAAACCCCTCTGAGCAGGATTTCTGGCTCTGTAAGATCTGTAATGTGCCCGTACCAAACATCCCCGGTCAGACCTTTGCTCCACGAGCAGCCCAGCAGCTGCCCATCGCAGTGAGCTGCCCCAGCGCCCAGGGACGAGCGGTCGTGTGGGGGCTCCAGATCCTCACATCGGCATCCCCTGAGGAGTGGAGGGAGCGATGGTGACAGTGGATCATGGATTTTGTGGGTGTTGTACGGATATTAACGCAATTTCAGTAACAACCATAATAATAAACTCTTATGAAGAGTGTATTTTACCAGGAACACAACTGTTACTGAGTAAAGTGTGGGCTGCAGGGGAAGCAGCATTTCACACCACGGAGCTGTTTCTCAAGCTTGCAGGGCACAGGCAGAGCAGAGCAGAGCTGTCCCCTGCACAGTGGCTGGGGCTGCGGGGTCACCATCGTCTGCAG
>NW_010166425.1:0-1195 GCF_000695765.1 Mesitornis unicolor
GTTCGCGGGGGGGGTGGGGGAGTGCCTCGCAGGGAGGGGAAGGGCAGTGCCAGATGGACATAGCGGGATCAAGGCTGGCGAGGCGCGGGTCTGCTTTTCCCCTGGAACCGCATTCTTTTATCTATATATGTGTGTGTGTGTATATATATATAGATATATATATCACCCCAAAGTTTGGAATTCTGCCTCATTCTCGATGCATTTGTGGAGCGCCTCCAGATTTCGGAGAATACCGGTCTAGGTGTATCACTGTTGAGTGTTTTCTCCACGACTCAGTGAATCTTACTTTTTCAAACGGCTTTTGTTCAAGTTGAAGGAAACCCACTGCATCAGTTATTTGAGTTCCAACGTCAGCTAATGGGGTTACAGCCTTCAATTTCACAGCGGGGAAAAATTACAGTGTTTGTTATTTACTTTCTATCTGCCATTTAAAAGACAACTTGAAAGCTTGCTGTGTTAGAGGGATATAGGAAATTACACCTAAAATGAGATTAAAATAGAGGAAAGTGACTTGGAAATAATTTTTTTAAATTTAAGGTAATGTGGCTATCAAAGTGGGATTTTTCTTTCTCTCTTTGTTTTTCTCTTTTCTTTCCAATTCAGATAAGAGTCTGTTACAAAACAAATGCTGTCTTCTCGTATGTTTTCATAGGAAGCATAGTGGTAATAATATGTCAGGGAAGCCAAGGGTTCATGTTAAGGAAGGAATCTGTAGAAATAGCAAGCATCTTGTATTCATTGTAATTGGAATCTAATCAACAAGCTGGTCAGTTATCGAGTACAGTGGATAATGAGAGCTGTGCATGCTGCATAATTACTCATGGCTGAAGAAGTGCGGAGTACCCCCGCTATGCGCGGGTTTTGGCCGCGCATTGCGAGTTTCATTCCCCCCTCCCCGTCACTCACAGAAGCTGTCCTTAGCGTCAGGAACCGGGCTGAAATAACCCGGAGAAGTTCCTAATCGCCAGGCGAAGTGTGCAGTGCCATGACGTTGCAGAGATCCTTTCTATTTAGTTGGCGAACAATAAACGTTTATTATCGCCGCGGCAGATCATCAGACAAAGCTTCCCCCTCCCGCCTCCCCCAAGTACGAGTGCTGCTGATAAGGGAACTGCTCCGGGTGACAGGCAGAGCCGCAGGCGCCATTTGGAAATAACTTCTTTTATTATTATTTTTATTATTATTCCCCCCCCCC
>NW_010166426.1:0-234 GCF_000695765.1 Mesitornis unicolor
CGTGAGGAGCCCGAACTCCACGGGCTGGGGGTACCCGGGCACCCGCAGGGGAGTGCGGCCCCCGAGCTCCCGCTTCTCCACCTGGGGACCACAGACCCACAGCGACCCATGGCACCCACAGCGACCCATAGAGACCCATAGAGTGACCCATGGGACCCATAGAGACCCATAGAGTGACCCATGGGACCCATAGAGACCCATAGAGACCCATAGAGTGCCCCAGAGAGACCAATG
>NW_010166426.1:348-630 GCF_000695765.1 Mesitornis unicolor
CCAAAGTGCCCCACAGCGACCCATAGAGTGACCCATGGGACCCATAGAGACCCATAGACCCCACAGAGACCCATAGAGACCCATAGGACCCATAGAGACCCATAGAGACCCATAGAGACCCCATAAGGACCCCATAGGGACCCATAGAGACCCCAGCCCCATAGAGCCCAGCCCCTCACCTCGATGTCAGAGATGGCCGAGCGCAGGGCACAGCTCCAATGGACCAATCGGGTGCTGCGATAGATAAGCCCCGCCTCCTGCAGCCGCACGAACGCCTCCACC
>NW_010166427.1:0-400 GCF_000695765.1 Mesitornis unicolor
GGGGGGGGGAATAGGGGAGTGGAGGCCACGCCCGCTTGGGTTAAGCCACGCCCATTTGGGGGAGGCCACGCCCACTTAGGGACCAACCCATGGACCCCATTGGGGTAGGGATATGGGTGCTACAGGGGGTTTAACCCACGCCCACCAAGGGGAAACCATGCCCCATATGGGTTTTAGCCACGCCCCTTAAGGAGGAGGCCACGCCCACTAAAGGGAGGCCACGCCCCTTTAGGTTGAGGCCACGCCCACTTAGGGTTTAAGCCATGGATCCCTTTGGGGTAGGGGTGTGGGGGCTATAGGGGTCATAGGCCACGCCCACCAGGGGAAACCACGCCCCCTTGAGATCCAGACCACGCCCACTTAGAGGAAGCCACGCCCACATATGGGCGGACCCGCCCAC
>NW_010166427.1:437-848 GCF_000695765.1 Mesitornis unicolor
AGGGGTCATCGCCCACGCCGACCAGGGCAAACCACGCCCCCTTGAGATCCAGACCACGCCCACTTAGAGGAAGCCACGCCCACATATGGGAGGCCACGCCCACTCAGGGACCAAGCCACGGACCCCTTTGGGGTAGGGGTGTGAGTGCTATAGGGGTTGTAAGCCACGCCCACGGGGGTTAAGACACGCCCCCTTAAGGTTGAGGCCACGCCCCTTAAGGTGGAGGCCACGCCCACTTAGGGACCAAGCTGTGGACCCCATTGGGATAGGGGTGTGGGTGCTATAGGGGTCATAGGCCACGCCCACTTGGGGTTAAGCCACGCCCAGTTATTGGGAGCCACGCCCCCTTAAGGTGTAGGCCACGCCCACTTGAGTTTGAGGCCACGCCCCCTCCGGGACAAGCCCCATTCC
>NW_010166428.1:0-12132 GCF_000695765.1 Mesitornis unicolor
GGGGTGTAGGGCATGCTTGCTCTGTCTCTGGCACTGGCTCCGATCAGCACAACCCCAGGTGCGAGTGGAGTGGCCCCGGCCCGGCCCAGCCCGGCCCGGCCTGGCCTCAACTTAAGCTTAAGCCCTGCTGCACCTCCAGCCCGAAAAGAGAGAGAGCCAGGAACTCTTCAGAAACATCAGAAGAGACCTGCAGCAGAGAAAGGAGTGGGGCTTGAGGAGAACAACTTTGAAGACCACCAAGGTCAGTTGAAGGAAAGAAAAGGAGAAGGGGGAGGAGGACACAGAGCCCACGTTCCCCTTTTGCAACCCGTGGCAAGAGCCAGCTTGACTGGCCTGCAGCCTGTAGAGTTCACTGGTGGGGCGGGGCCACACAAGCAGGTGGCTGCCCCTGAAGAAGCCGTGACTCCAGGCAATGTGTGCTGGAGCAGCAGTTCATGTGTGAGGAAACTGTGACTGTGGGCAGACCCAGATTGGAGCTTTGTGGACTTGGGCTGAAGCAGTTTTGTGCATGAGGCAAACTGCAGCTGTGGGCAGACCTGTATTGGACTTTTGAGGACTTTTTCTCTTGTGGAAAGGGCGCCACATGGAAGCAGAGAGAGAGACTAGGCAGAGTCCTCCTCCTCCTGAGGAGCACATGGCACGAAACCAACTGCAACCCACACTCCCATCTCCATGTGCCTCAGGGCATGGATTGGGGGAGGGAAGTGAAGAAACTGGGAACAAAGCAGAGCCCAGAAAGAAGGGAGTGGTGGGGGGAAGGGGTTTTGATTTTAAGATCTGGTTGTATCTCCCATTTTTCTACTCTGATGTTGGTAACAAAGTTGTTTTGTTTTTTTCTCCTTATGATGAGTGTCTTTTTCCCATGACCTTTTTTAGTGGTGAGAAGCCCTCCCAGTCCTTATTTTGACTAACCCTTTTCTGGGGCATCATGGTGCTCAGTTACACACTGGGCCTAAACCATGACAATCTCCTTTCTTTAACTGCATTACCAAGCCCATAACACTTCTCATCCACTTAGGCTTACACGCAGATGCTTACGTCATATTTACATCCATTGGTGATGCTTCTTTCCCTTTTGCATCTTGAGAGAAGGAAACTGTTATGTAAAAATTATCACTTTTAGTTCATGATCTCTCAAATGGGTAGCATGTAGAAAAGCTATGAAAACAAAAGGAAACGGGATTATTTTAGTAGTGATAATCATTACAGAGCCAAGAACCCTTCACAGCAGTTCATTAGATACGTGATCTGTGATTTAGGCAAGACAGAAACAGCAGTCATACTGGCTACACTGGTAGTGTTCAACACAGAATCAAAGACTAAGTTTTGTAGCCCAGGAGACACAGAGTGGATTATGCTGCTCAGGATTGTAGTACTCTGGACAGGCAGGGTACATTCCTCTGTCCACACTGTACTGCCCTGGGTTTTCTCTGAATTTTGTGATTGTATTGTATAATATGTGGATTTTTTCAGTTCATAATGTGAATAATATCATGAAGACTGTGATATTTTTACAGCATGAAACAGGGTGTACATGTTGCATACCTTAGGCTATACTTTGATTGTGGAAGGATTCAGAGACTTCTGGGAGAGTATTAGAGGATTTTGCAAACTGGGAGCAACCATATGGCCTACTAATCAGTGACAAGTCTTCTCCATTAGATTAAGATGCCATTCAAGAAAAAAAGGAAGTACTAGTGAGCAAGTTATAATTTTCTACCTTCTACTTCCAAATACTCCTACCTGCTCCCATACTGACTACAGGGATGTGCAGTGACCAGGTACTGTAGTGGCCTGTCTTCAGGCATTTAGAATGGTTCTGCTTTTGTTATCACTGTAAACTCTAGTGCCCACTAGTTCTTCAATGTAGACTTCTGATGTCAGCTAGTTCCTCATATCTTATTGCTGAGCAATTTTCCTTGCTGAACTACATGGAACCAAAGTGATTAAGGATCATTTGCAGTCTAGCTTTTTCCAGTTTTAGTTGTTCTGGATAAAAATAAATATAAATAAATATAAATAAAAATAAATAACTAGGCAGCATAATATTGTAATCCCTAAATTCAACTACTGTTAAAAACATAGATACAAATTATGAGAAATATTAAACACTCTTTCTATCTTATAAACTAGAATGTCTTTATTGTAGGAATAATCTCTGGGTATATGTGTATTTAAAGCCAGGTGCATGAGAACATATTTTGCCCTCAGTCTTTCCAGGGAAACTTTGTACAACACATCAAAACAATTGCAGAATCATAGAATTCAAAACTTTGAACACAACCAGTACAAGTTTTATAAATCAGAGACAGTATCAACCTAACAATAAGGAAGAGTTTACTCCTCACTAACCAGTTTTAATATAATTTTTGATATGTCATGAGAATATCCATATAGAACAATATCTATAAAAGTATAATTAAATGGTAATGTGAAATTACGCATATATATTTACACTTATAAATTGACATAATTCTATGAAATATAGTGCTATTTTTAATAGAGACAAAGAAGAATCCTAACACTGGAACACCAAGAGTTTTTTTTAATCTTATATACTACATGATCATTTGTCTACTACAAAGAAACTGAGTGCTAAGAGTCTGAACAAATTGGAGTGAATAATTTCACATATAATTAAGTTAATATCTTAAAAATAGACTTTACTGAGGTAGATATTACAGCATCACAGAATATTAGGAGTTGGAAGGAACCTAGACTAGGTCGCACAGGAATGTGACCAGGTGGGTTTTGAATGTCTCCAGAGAAGGAGACTCCACAATCTCTCTGGGCAGCCTGCTCCAGTGCTCTGTCATCCTCACAGTGAAAAACTTTTTCCTTATCTTCAGGTTGAACCTCCTATGCTCCAGCTTGCACCCATTTCCCCTTGTTCTATCATAGGACATCACTGAGAAGAGCCTGGCTCCTTCCTCCTGACACTTACCCTTTACAAATTTATAAACAATAAGGTCAACCCTCAGTCTCCTCTTCTCCAAGCTAAAGAGACCTATATTCCTTTTGAATTTGTTCTCTTTATTTGTAATCAGTTTTGCAAATTATAATACTGGAATGGAAGATGATAAAAGGATTTTAGAATTCTTTACAAGCTAGAACTGGAAAGATATGTAGAGGGGCTTCAATGGCTTATGTCTTTTGAGTGTAAACTTAATCTGAGAGTTATATAAAATGTTGATATTCATCATTTTTTTCCTAGAAGCCAGGATTTATTTAAGTATCTCTTCATTTGGCTATAGAAAACAGGTGTACCATTGCTTCTCAGATTTGGTTTTTTTCCTCTAAATAAAAGAAAAACCTTACTTTTTGCTTGTTTGTGAGACAATTTAGAAAAAGCAAAAACACTAGCTTTCTCAACTAGTCTTTGGTTTTTTGAAAACTTTTAAATCTTATCTTGGCTGAGCCTCACTATATATATTTCACACATGGAAGCACACATGGATCTGTGATAAGAACCGGATCTCCCCTGTTTATTTCAGGCCCCATTTAATGACATTTATTTCCACCAGTTCATCAGTGGTATAATATGGGGGAAAAAAATTCCACTTGCTTTCATAAGTAAAAAAATCCAAAAACCAACAACAGCTAAAAGAAATTCATCTGAGAGGGCTAAACTGGATGAATACTTAGATCTTTGGCTTAGCTAAAGGTTTTACTTTTTCTTATAATGTATTGGAGGCTGAAATGCATCGTGCTGCTGCCTTTGATTCATCTCCTTTGTTCTTACATTTGTGGGTGTGTAAGTTACCTTTGAGCCCTTCATGCCATTGCAGTAATGAATTTTAGGTCGAGAGAGGTTCTCCTCCCCCTCTACTCTGCCCTGGTGAGACTGCATCTGGAATATTGCGTCCAGTTCTGGGCCCCTCAGTTCAAGAAGGACAGGGAACTGCTGGAGAGAGTCCAGCGTAGGGCTACAAAGATGATTAAGAGAGTGGAGCATCTCCCTTGTGCAGAAAGGCTGAGGGAGCTGGGTCTCTTTAGTTTGCAGAAGAGGAGACTGAGGGGAGACCTCATTCATGTTTATAAATATATAAAGAGTGAGTGTCGTGAGGATGGAGCCAGACTCTTCTCGGTGACAAACAATGATAAGACAAGGGGTAACGGACACAAACTGGAACACAGGAGGTTCCACTTAAATTTGAGAAGAAACTTCTTCTCAGTGAGAGTGAGAGAGCACTGGAACAGGCTGCCCAGAGAGGTTGTGGAGTCTCCTTCTCTGGAGACATTCAAAACCCACCTGGACGCCTTCCTGTGCAACCTCATCTAGGTGTTCCTGCTCCATCAGGGGGATTGGACTAGATGATCTTTTGAGGTCCCTTCCAATCCCTAACGTTCTGTGATTCTGTGATTCTGTGAATATTAAAGCACAGGAAGAAAAGTAAAGTTAGAAGTCCATGGAACTGCCATGAAAGGTATCTTTCTCCTTCTGTACAGATGTTAGATCTAAGACAGCAATTTTATGGCATATCTATCATATCCACCTCTTTCTGTGAGAATATTTGCAATAAATACTTACTTATTGGCTTGTGTACTACTACTGTTACCTATAAATGAGGTATAGTGTTAAACCCTTTTCAACCTTATTCTTCTGGTGATGTCAGAGATCTGAGAAAAAACATACCGGTCTGACAAACCAAACTAAACTTCTCAATTCAAGAAAAAACACCCTCAACAGTGCTTCTCTTAAAGAAAGTTTATCAAAACATGCTTCTACTCTTGCATATGAACAGATAAAGAAGAGGGAATATTCTTGAGCTTATCAGTCATTGTGCTGATGGAAACCATGAGGAAGTTTTCTGTGGTTTTTTTTTATTTTGGGAAAAATTTATTTAAATTTTTACAAAAGAGTAGGATACTGTTCCTTGTGACTACACATTTTCCCCTATACAATCAAAAAATTATATTTAACATGTTATTATGTATTAGTGGAAATTGTTAAAGCTACATGTCATGCTTAAAAAGCAATCAGCCACAGCACAGTATTTCAGATCTTTATGATTTGCATAGCTGGAAATGTCAGGTTTATACATACATGTCATAGTAAAACAATGACTACGGAAACAACACATTTGCAGGGTGGAATGACCAGGAATGAAAATGCTTTTCTTATTCTTAAGTACTAAGAGTTATTTCCATTATCACAAAGTAACTGCTATTTTATGCAGACCCATTTGAGCTGGGAACCCACTAACTTAAAAGGGATTTTGGAGAGTATTTTCTGGTAAGGCTCATTGACTTGCAGCTTCTGAAAGAAATAAACCAAATGTGCTGTCCTTCTAGGCATACTGCTTATTTTCAGGTTTAAAACTAAGGAAACCAGACTGGTGAATAAACAGTTATCATCATGGGAAAGGTGCAAAACTGTGTTTCTGTAGTATGAATATTTCAGTTGTTTGTGATGATCGTGTGCACATCCACATAGCAATGTTTGTCTCAATGGATTTGTTAGAAGTGACTTTTTTTTTCTGTTGGTACACACTGAAATAAACCATCTGCCATGGAATATGATAATCATAAGAAAAACTGAAGAGAGTAAATCAGGTTTTAGAAAGAACATGTATCATAAGGGATTTGAGCTTAAGAAATGTAATCTTGAAAATTGTTGTTGCACGTAGTTTGGAGAAAAATACCAAAATGGAAGCACTACCGTGGCTGCTCACCATGTTTAGTACACACTGTTCTGTACAGTTCTGCTTTCTGGCACTTTTTCAGTGAAACAGAAAGCTCATATAGGTGCCCTTTCAGTGTGGCCTATCATACAGTTCTGATTAAGTGCTTCTTTGGGAGCAAAAGATATGCAGAACTCAAAACTATAAGAACTGATAGAAATTGTTCGTGTCTGTATATTTTCTATTTACGAGTTGCCTGCTAGAAGCAAATAGCACCTAAAGGATATTTTCATATCAGTTCTCACTGTCTAGGTAAAGCCACATATGTTTTTAACCTATAGTAGCATTATCAAATTCAAGTAAAACAAAGAATTATTTGTGACACGTTTAAAAATAGGTATGACCTTTCATCTGAAGCTATCTCATAAGTTTAAAAATACATATTAATCAGTTTCTAAATAGCTTGAGTCTTACAGTCTTTCCAGATGTGTAAACTGGGTGATTTTCAAACATTTGTATCTAATATCAGTCAGTTACTAAAAATAGCAGCTACAAGATATTTTTACCTCTCATTTAATAACATAAATAGAATCTAGTGGTTTTAATCTCTGAAAATTTTTAGTTTTATTGGCTGAATATTTACTGGCACAGTAAATCACAGCAACTGAGATTTTCAAACTTGATATTCATATTTCTAAGCTTAAGGCTGTGTTTTTAATGTTTTAAATCTAGAAATATGCAGTAAGAAGGAATAGTTGCTCATAATCTTGATGCCTAGTTCATATATCTGGCTTGTAGACAGAACTGCTTCTCCTAATATGAAAGGCATAAATTCCAGATGTTATATAGGAGGCGTTTCTGTATGCACTTCAAGGAGCTGCTTTTCAGCATTCAAGGCTAACAGACACATAGATATTATTCAATCTAAACATTAATAAGCGGAGCAGTAATTATTAGTACATGCTTCTTTTTTTCTGCCATTAAAATACATAATGTGCTGCAAGGATCAACTTTTACAATGCCAAGTATTTAAACTGAATAATTATGTTCTAGTATTTTAGCAAAAATGGCTTAAAATTAAAAGTTTCCTTATGTTCTCACAGGATAACTTTAAGCTGTTATTTTTAAAGTCACCACTGTAAAGAAAGTGCATTATGTTGAATTGATCAATCTTAATTTTACTTTCTGTAGTCAGACTTCCAGCAGTGGTGGTAGCCTGAGCACTAATTGTGTGCAAGCCTTGAACGCAAGCCAGCTCTGGTTGCAGTCTCATTAACATATTCATAAGTCACAGCTTCACGCAGGTGCCAGAAAGCTGCAAAATGTTTTGTGACTATTGACTGCCTTAATAGTAGAAATACTGAGTTACTCTTAAAAAGCTACTATACACCATGAAATAAACTGCTTAATTCTGTAATTCAAAGACTCTCAAACAATCACTCCAGGAAGAAATAAAATGAAATTTTTTTCCTTTCCACCCCCCCTTTTTCCTGCCTTTCCTTCTCTCTCTCCCATCCCCCTTCCCTGCCCCTCCCCTTTGCCTTACAGAGTGGAAAATTCAGATCAGGCAGATTAAAAAGGACGTTTCTTGCTTCATCCCATTTTGAAAACTGGCTCTGGTTTTCTTAATAGAGGCCAAGGAAGATAGTGTGATAATTACTAGATTAGACATCTACAGATTCTGCTGCATGAGTGATAAACCAGAAGAATGGAACTAAGCTGCTTCTAAATGAATCGGAGCAATCCAGACCCACGCTAATTCAAATAAATTCAAAATAAAAGCACATTCTTAACATGCTGCTGCCGATAGTTGCAGCACGATAAAAGGATTGTCTGGATCAGTGTATCTCTTCACTGCAGGTCACTTTTGGCCCTTTCATCAGTAAAATTTTGTCTTTATGTAATGCAAAGACAATTGATTAAATTGAAATTTTATTTCCAAACCTTGGTAACGCAAAATATTTTAGAGGTTTTTCCAGCGTTGTTAAATCCAGATAGCAAAGCTTCAGTTCATCATTCAAGCATATCTAGCAGTCTACTTTTGAAAATAAAATTGCATCACTGGTAAGAATAAGAAAATCTTGATTTAGTAAATTTTACCATTGATCTTGCAAAGAATGTTTTCTCATTTCTATGCTGTATATTAGATTAGAATGTTTATCTTATTTCACCTCAATGGATTGTTAAATCATCCTCTAGACACAGATTAGCAAGACCTCAATGACCTACAGTTTAATAAAATTTAGTACACAGTGATCAAACCACACACTCAGATATTTATTTTTTAGGCAGAGGAGCTACCCTAATTACACCATTGTGTTCATAAAACATGCATTGTTCATCAGCATTCTGGAATATATATTAATTATTATCCTTTCACAGAGGGACAGATTTAAGATTGTGGAATACATACCCCCTACAAAGGTGTACATTTCATGTTTTAATGGTAGGAATATTTATGTGAAAGCTATAAAAATACATCTGCATGAAAACTATTAAAAAATAAGGCAACTACAGGGTACCTGCAGAAGCATCTGTATTTTGATGCTACACCCTGCAGTCATACTTGCATACATCTCGCATAAAGTTTTGAGGTTTTTCTTCAATGTGTGAGGAGAATTTGACATTGACTACCCTAGATATTTCTAGTATTTCAGTTAGAAAAGCCTTGGAGGCCTAGAAAGCCACACTCATTCCCATCACAAAGCTGGAAGTTGCCAGTCGAGTGACAAAATGTGTCTCTGTTTTAGCCCTGGACGTCTCCTACTGTGTGACAAGGAGGGAGCCCTAAGCATAAGAAGCCCCAGGGAGCTGGATGTGAGCTGCCGAAACAATTCACCAAGAACAGTCCACTCCTTGGTGATATTTGGGTGTCCTCAGAAAGAAGGGCACCAGTGTTGCAGAGTGCTTTACCAGCCATTTCTAGTCCCTAGTGTGTGCATCACAGCCCGTTTTACCCCTCAGACTTACAAGATAGTACAGTTGTGTCCAGAAAACTCTCCCTGCATGTGAGTTGTAAGAGTTTGACTTTCTCAGACTAATGAAGGAAATATATGGATTTGGTTTTGTTTTTCTCTTCCCAAGTTCTTATTTCTAAGAATCATGCTATTTTATTAAAACGAGGGATTTTTGCTATTTTAGAAGAAAGTGGAGGTCACATCAGATGCTGAGTGCTTTTTGGACAGGTTTGGATTGTCCTGCCAAGAAGGAAGATCCTCTGCAGTGTTATCTGGACAAAAACTGAGGCTGCTGGAGAAAATTTGAAACTAAAGTGTAAGGTCTAAAGAATGGCCATATATTCTGCTCTCAGGCCATGTTCAGGAATTCAATTTTATATTTAGGAGCAGTAGCTGACTTGAACTCAGCAGCAGCTGACGAATGTGGCTATAGGCAGCTACAGGCTTGCCTGGTCTATGCATTGGCCTGAGGCACCCTGAAGCCAGATAGGCTCATCAGTGCATCACCTTGCCTGACCAAGGCAGTTCAGGAGCCCTCTGAAAAGCAGGGCTTGCTAGGTGTGCTGGCACACAGTGTCAATCGCATAGACACACAGCTTCTGGAGCAAACCTGAAGTACGGAATAATTATAAGTATGGACAGGCGATGCTTGTATTTGCTAATGCCAAATCATGTAAATATATGAATGCTTCATTACCAGGCATGGCCACCAATCCTGACAAAAATCCTGCCCATTTGAACTATGTGAAGTCTCAGAGTGCCAGAAGTAACCAGATCATTATGCCTTAAACAGACATGATGTCTTAATTTCCATCTCTTGAACTTCACTCATTTATATTTGTAGAGGCTGAACTTTACTTCACAACAAAACAAATTTTTGTCTGTGTTCCAGTTATGACTGGAACTTATACTGCAGAGATGCTTTGAAACAGTGAAGTTTTGTTCTCGGTTTTACTCACAGAAACTGATTTAGTGAGTGTTGTCTCAACAAATTGGAACATAAGCGTGAGTATACTGCACCCTGAGAAAAAAATGATAAGTTTTGTTCTCCAAGGAGAATGGCTACTTAAAGTAAAATATCCCCACCACATCCTGGGGAGTACTGTCGCTGTAGTTGTTCCCTTTATAGCTAATGGAAAGGAACAGGCACCTCTAGAGAGTTATTAATCTCATCATAAGATAGAACAGATGAATATCCCTGGAGGACCCTATTTTTCTCCATTAGCTATAAAGGGATACTAAAATGCCTGGCTTAGATTTTAGATGTCTAACTTTCAGATGCTAAATTAAAACCGATTAAGTCAATCACATGTTGTCCCTTAGCAGAATGTAAGGGACATCTTACACAGTCAACTCTGTTAACAACCACAAAGATATGGGTAGAAAGAGAAAATAATTCCTGAATCTTCCCTAAACCTCCTCATATACTTGCAGTATCTGTCATTCACAGCATACAAGCAGGGAATATCACATATTCTCAGGAACTCTTGACTTCAACTCTTGCCTCTTTTTAACAGACTTTCCTTTATTTCCAGTTTTGGGATACTAACTGATTTATGAGGAAGAAAACTGTCCAAAGGGCTGGACTGTTACCTGTTACTGCATCTATCGGCTACCATCTGGACAGCATTAAAGAGGTATTTTGCACCTGTTTTGCACACAATTAAAAACACCAAAAATAGTTTTCTGTTGTATATCAACAACAGTTATCACTAGAAACATTACACTTCTAGCAGATGGCCATTTGAGTTGTGGTGCATCTGTGTTGCTGTGTCACTTGTAGCAATTCACCACAGTTTGCTGTTATGATCGTAAGATTTTCATTTTCATAAATTGCTTATAGTCAAATGCTCTATGAGTTTTCATAAAGAAATATTCTTTAAAGTAAAAAAAAAAATCAGAATTATTGTGCTGTTTCAAATGCAAACTTAGCTGTAGAAATGTGACCACTTAGATGCTACTTTTTACTAGTATTTGTATAAAATATACAAGGCAATACACATTTCTATTTACAGAAGGCTTCACTCTTCATGACTGTGTATTACTTTTCTTCATATCTTGCTTATTATGACAGAAGCAAACAATCAAACAAGTGAGCAAGTTCTGTTCTTCCTTATTGTAGAATTAATCTTTGCACGACTACACAGTCTGCCACAAAGCCTTGCTGAGAGGTCAGCTCTGAATCCCAGACTCTATAGAAGCCAGACAGAAAGTAACTGCATATGAAAATGTATGAAGATTAATATTTTCAAGAACAGTATTTTCATTGTAACTGCTGAAAATCAAACTAACAAACCACAGCCTTTCTCCTAAAATCTAAAATTTCTGAAGTTTTAAAACCTCTGAAAACTTCTTTCTCCATTGCTAAACATTAAATTACCCTTTTTTCTCTTTTTTTTTTCTTTTTATGTACACATACACTTGCACAGAGTGTCTGTGTATCTATCTGTCTGTCCACCTAGATATACATGTATGCATATATTTATAGCGGCCTCTTTAATTTCAAAAGTGCAATTACAGGTCATTTAAAACGAAAATAGCAAGGAGAAACTAATTTACCCAACTGAATTTCTCATCATCAGTAGGGATTTTTTGTCCCAGTTGTATAGTAGGATATAAATTCCATTCAAGGCTAAGGAAGGAAAAGAAAATCCACTTTCTGAAAACTGAAAATTTGCATAATATTGTTGCACCTGGCTGTATAAGGTAAAACTGCACTTTAGTGATACTTGCAAATGTGACTGGAAAATATGCAGGAAGATACAAAGACCCATGAACCTCAGCAGCACTACAGGAGTAACAGAATGAACAGCTTCTGAAAAATATCATCAATATATAATGTATAAAATAGATCTGTATTCCACTTCAGTGCCAGCCATGCATGACTTTTTGTTCCTCTACTATCTTTACTAAGCATAGGCAAGGGAAGTTATTTCCCATTTATCAGGCTTCTCTAAAAAGCAGCAGTTTTTTAAGTAATATCCTAGGGAACTTCTGAAAAAACACAAAACTAGACCAGAGAGTTCTCAAGTTTCTGAGCAAAAATTTCCTGCCACAACACAAGTTGGAAAATCTGCATGTACCTTGAGAAAAAGATATAGTCAGAAAATACTTGGCTACTTTGCATGGTATTTTGGCTATCAGTCTTCATAATAAATACAGCAGGAGACATCTGATGGGGAGAATAGTAACAGACTTAGCAATTCACCTGGAACAGCTTAAGAAGATGCTACTACTCTCCTCAGCTGGAAGCTACTGTCCTGACAGCTGTGAATCCAAAATAAAGCACGTGACTACTTCAAATCCATTTCAGTACAAAGTCACAGGGTTAGCTTAAGTCACTGCTGAATGTAATTTCAAATGACTATTTTTTATTTATGTATTATCTGATAAACTAATCTTTATAATGCAGAATTAACTTTATAACAGGTAGATAGGGATGAATTTCTAAACTTCTCTGTAGGATTTATCTAATTGAGGTGTTACAGTGAAGACTTCATCTTATCTGCAGATGTCTTCTGTAAATTTAGTGAGTATCCTCTACAGTCAGC
>NW_010166428.1:12163-42376 GCF_000695765.1 Mesitornis unicolor
CAGGCCCACACTGGATTTGGCATGGTTCATATCCATTGAAGTGTTTACCATTTGTGACTATTTTAAAAATTTCATGATTCAAAATGTTGGTGACAATTTAAATTTTTTTAATTAAAGAAAACTAATAAAATGTTATCTTAAGTACTGTAGAGCCCTTCTTCAACCATACACTATGACTGTACTGTACAGGAATAAAAGATATGTCACTGTGAAACTATAGTATTCTTTATGCTATGAATTCTGTAAGCTATACTAAATTTTCTGGTCTAATGGAATCATCTCTTTAGAGATACAACACGTAAATGAAAGAGTGAAGTTCTTTGTTGACATTAAATAAGTCACATTAGATATTAATGAATTTTTTCAGGCATTAAAGTTCTATATGCTTCTCATGATGTCTGTCCATTTTGTATGTCAGTATGACTGACTTTTAGCAGACCAGTGTTGATGTCACATATATTGCTGGTTTTATGTTTTTACCAGAATTACATAATCTAGTGAATATAGGTTCATTTAGACTGATGGTACCTCTGGTTTGGAGCTTTGCAGAAGCAGCAGAAGCTGACATGTGGGGCTGTATGCCATTTGTGGTAAGTACTAAATCAAAATTTCTTTGAAATGCTGTCACAGATGCAGGGAAAAAAAAAAAAGTGGGTTAAGTAATACATGATTTCTACATCCTGGAGCAAAGACTATTATGAAATCTATCCAATGCAGGTTTTCAGTGGGTGCACGTGTATGAGTGTGCAGTCTGTCTGTCTGACAGGCTAGCTGTGTTTTTTGGAATGCTTTCAATAAATAAGTCAATATTACTGAGGAAAATATATGCATAAACCAACAACATAACAGAAGTCTCTTAAGCATTGAATAGACCGACGTGCTGTGAGCTTGTTAAGCTTTCATAGGTCACTGCATTGAAACAAACAATTCTTCTCTGGGATCATTTAAAGCAACTGTGATTCATCATATTTCTACTTCATAAAAAGAATAACAGTGCTATTGGTACTTTTTGACCTCAAGAAGTGCCTAAAGGTCTGTCAACACTTCTGCTATGTTACCTGTAACAAACAATTTTGAGTCACTTTGTTCTATTGTGAAACAGAACTAGTACACATACAAGCTGTTTAGCTGGTCCTGCTTTTGAAACTGCTGAACTGGCAGCAGAAGAGGCAGGTGACCAGACAGGAGATGCACAAGCTGCACAATGAAAAATTTAATAGCTTGTAAATGGTGCAAGGAGAAAGGAGGTTGAAAAAGAAGGAAGAAGGCAGATAACCCCAGCTTTCTTACAGACATTTTGCCTTTCTAAAATGATCCTATTTCCAGGCTTAACAGGAAAAGCATTTACTATTTTCAAAATGCTGAGTTTGTTCTTAAAAATTACAGAAATAAATTTATTACAGATATAATTCTATGTTACAACAATACAAGAATGCATGAAACCTCCCCATCAGTACTGTCCAAGATGCATTTACAGTGTCCATTAGTATTACCATATAAGGAAATAAGGCCATTTTCTAGAATACCTAAATATGGTTTGATGGTGTCTTGTCTTAGGCAATAAGATTTAAAAAAATACATTCTTTTTGCTTATAATGAGAAGAGATGTGATGCATTCCAGAAAGCTATAGAGTGAAAAAAAAAAAAAATTCAGCAGAGAAACAATTTTAAATATTACAGATGTTATTTATAAAAAAAAAGCAAATTGAATACATCTACATTAATACATATGCAATAGATATTTAAACTGTATACTCATCACATTCAAACATGAATCTCCTATTCCTGTGTAGGAAGTCCAAATAGAAATTCAGGTGAATGCATGGCATACTTAACTCATTTGTGTGGGATGCTTGGGTGTCAGGAAACCTGGATGATGTCTGGGAGTCTTACAACTGCTGCTCAAAGGTACTAAGAGCAAGGCAGAAGTAAAGCTTACTGGTAAGTCTTTTGCTATCAGTGACAACATACTGTAAGCTACATAAACCCTCCAGGAACCTAAGTAGAACTGAGAAACTTTGGAATAAATCTTCTAGGACCTACTGAATTCATTCCAAGAAAATATTGTTGAATAACTAGAGATCTTTCAACAACTATCAGGTACTAGGTTGTTCTAATATTTTATATATACAAGTACATATGTGGACAAACACATTTATATACTTATATTTAAAAATGAGTGCAATTAAACAGGCCCTGTAGACACACACACACAAAAAAATTCACACATACAATTCAGAAATAGGAAAGCATTACATTGCTAAAATAGACTTTGCAGCATGTCAAGACAACAAAAAACGAGTATCTCCAAAGAAAAAAAAATGAAGAAATATGAGAGTTTCAGAACACTGCAACAGGTTTCCCAGAGAAGGAGTGGAGGCCCCATCCTTGAATATATTCAAGGTCAGGCTTGATGGGGCTCTGAGCAACCTGATCTAGTAACATTGTCCCTGCTTACTGCACGGGGGTTGTACTAGATGATCTTTAAAGGTCCCTTCCAACCCAATACATTCTATGATGCTATGAAATAAGAAGCAAAATGGTGCAATTGAAAAATAGACGTCAATGGGGAAAAGATGAATGATTTAAGAGGAAGGTGTGTGATATCACTTTCAACATATCAGAAAGAAATCACTTGTGGTAATGCAGATTATACTTAATTCATGCATTGACAAGCAACATATGGATAAGAATTTAGGAAGGAACCGAAAGAAACTTCTCCCACTATAGAAAGATATGTAAACAAGTAACATAGCTATACACAGCTAGATATAGCATAGTATCCCCATCTTGATAAAACATCATGAGATAGATAAATGACAAAGGTCTGTTCTCCCTTTGCTCTGCATGTGTCTCTTTCAGTGAGATATCTATAGGATCAGACTAACAAAACACTCTGATTACAGGAAACTTGTACTTCTTTAAAAGATTCATGCTTTCTCTTTCCACAAAATCACAGCACTGAAGAATTAAAATGGTATCTTTTCATTGGAGCAAAAAGGTAAATAGTTGCAGTTTTTGAGTAATGTGGGATTATTTCATTTCACAATACATATATTAAAATACCTTATTTTATGGGAAAAAGTAGTCGTAGATCCAATTGTGTTTGCTGAATGCGTTTGTATGAATGAATACAGTTACAGAACTTTTAAGTCGTGCTCAAACCTAGGGAAAGGTTTCACTGTTGGTATTATCTTTCAGAGAAAACCATTAAATATCTGTGTATCTCAAGAAACTATGCATAATGTATTACAAATCTGGTCTTATGATGGCAGTCAGAGCTATAAGACACGAAGGTGAACAGAATCTGCCTGATAAAAAATCAATATTTTAGATCCCTATTTTGTAAATTAATAAATTTAGGTTAATAGGCAATTGAATTCTGGCCCATAGGAGTTGTCTTATTTGTTAGCTGTGAAACAAAAACTGAAATCAGAAAAAAAGCATGTGTCATTTTCATGAAAACACATAAATGATGCTTAGCAAGTAGCAGACTACACCATTGTTTCCTCTTCTCTGTCTTGTTATTTAATGCAGTGACTAATACACCATGGGTAAAGATAAGACTGTAAACTCTGGGAGTAGTGACTAGAAACCTGGGATTTTTCTGCAGACTTGCATGATCTGGGAGTCATGTGTCCTCTTGATTAATGTCCATGGGATTCTATCAGTTTTTCAGTCTTTCATGCAGTGATTCACGTATAGAAAAATGGACAACTTTCCTGTTCAACCTGTAAGATATGATCTCGAATTCCAGCAACCTGAAGTTAGCAATAAGTCCAGGTTTCCCATTTCTGAAGTATTATCTCTAAACAAGCAAACAAGAAAAAAAAAAAGGTGTAGTATGTATCTTCATAGGTAGTTTGTACTATATTTTGGAAAGAGGGAAACATGCTCACTTAACTTTCTAACCAGAGAAAAGGCTCCAATAAATAGACAGAGATATTAAAGTGCTGGTATGAGTCAAATACCAGATTTCAGAGCCAGGACTTCAGGTTTATGTTATCAGTTCAGATGCTAACTTCATCCCTTCCAATCACCTCTAAAGTCTAGACAATGAACACAGGTAGAGAGATGTTTTACTAGGTACACTGCATTACCTCAGTTCCAGAAAGTCTCCAATGATGTTGAAGTTTAGATATGCTCCTATATTACAGACAATATTGCCAACTGATGTCTCTTGCCTCTGCATACAGCTATTCTGTGTATGTAAATCAGCTATTCAAATAAATATTGTGTATGTTTACATATTAAAAAAAAGCTTTATATCCTTAGCTCAATGCACATTAAATTTAATTATGTGGAAACTCAACTGCCCATATCAGCAGTAAATGTAGAAAATACCTTTGTAGGCTGAATACTGAAGTAGGATCTCTGTTAATTAACCATAAGGAGTTTGATAACTGTAACAAGTTAGGTAACCACATAGTTGAATAACAACAGTGTCAAAAGGAAGAAAATATTTCAGAAATATCTTTGAAACCTAGTGACAAATATTAATATTCAGAGATTCCATTAATAATAAATAAAACATTAGAGGAAATCCTGTTATAAAAGCAGGCTACCTTTTTGACAGTTTTCAACTGTTTCAAATTTTGAGAATATTGCTAACTTATAATACATTAAATTCTGTCTGAAATTCATTTCATGTTTATTTTTGCAAACTTCCTTCCTGTGATGGAAAGAGATGGAAAGATTATTTTTTAAAGGTAATTTTTCTTCTAGACCACTAAAAAATAATAGCTTCAATCTTTGTAGAATGATCTCATGTACATATCAGCCCATCTAATCTATTTTATTCCAGTAACACGTCATGCTGTTGGCTGTGGTTTTACTTTTCCTTTCAAATAGCACTCACTGTCAACTACTTTAATTTGGGATCTATAATATGTTTTTAAAATTTTATTTTACACCTCGTCTTTCTTCTGTGTTAGTAAAGTCCTAGTTCATTGTGAAGCTGTTCTACATTTGTAAATTAATTTCTTAGTCCTAAATTTCAAAGATGGCAATGCTTTTATACTTGTTTTTTCCTCCTTTTAAGAATGATCTTCAATTTTCAATTAGTGGCAGCTTACATGTGACACAACATCTTATGCAAGTAAAGTTTATTTTAATGTATAATATAGATGCTTACAGTAAGGAAGTGAATGTTACAGTACAAAACTCATAGAATAAAGATACTGTAAATTCAAAAATAGCTTCAAAAATTCTCTAACTGCTATGCAATTGGTGGTGTTTCTTTGTTTGCTTTGTTTTGGTGTTTCCTTCTAAGTATCACCAAAAAAAAAGTTTATTTGTACATTGATTTATCCATATTTAAGCATGGGCTTAACAATAAAAGTGCATAGTTGTATATGGCAATCATTTTAGAATGCATATGCTAATGAAATTCAAATGAATAAAAAGAGTACTTGTCTAGGACAGTTGTCAAAATATAAATAAAAAGATAAAATCTTGTCAACAGAATGATTCAGTCATTAGCAAGCACTATAAAATTAAAAGTATGCAATATTATTAATTATGTGCAAATAATGAATATCTTTAAAAATCATAGTTATGTGATGGAAAATACGCATGCATTTAACATCACTTTGATAAGACTGGTATAAATTGTTGATAAAATACACAGAAAACAGACAAAAAGCATACTCTTCATACTGCTCGAGTGATTCAAAAGGCAATTTATTGGCCAACAAAATTAGTCTGAGCATCTATTTCTGTAATATACTCACATACAAAATACATTTACAGTCTTGCTAGTCACTATATTTTTCTCTGATGTTATAATGTTCTGTTTCTACCGTTTAAGGATCTCATTCGTTTTTTTCATTGGAGTGATGGGAGTTTTCAGACTGAGTGCAATGTATTCTGTAATAGTTCAATAAATATAAAGACATGTTTGGTTTGGGTGTCAGTTGAGTTCTGTACATAATATACACATAATCTGTACATATGTATAGTACACCTGATAATATATCTACTGTAAACATTGGAAAGACTCCTATTTACGTCAATGGCTTTTGATCTAACATTTTAAGTATATGGTATCAGAAAGCATACTAAATTCAGATATTCCAAATTGTGTTATTTCCCATACCTGTAAAGCTCTTAGCATATACCCTTATGCACTGCATAGTAGAACAAGTTCATATTACACTTTTACCTCTAATATATACATGAAATATATACTGTGCATGGTCTTGAGAAGATTGGTCGTGAAACTCAGTATTTATTACTTTGAAAACAGAGAGAAGTACACTCCTCATTTTCAACAGCAAAAACCCACTCTCACACATCTAGTGCATCTGTTTAATTACATAGGGTAAATTTTGTTAGTGTAACCTATCAGAAAACATTTGTACATGAAGTCATAAAAATCTACTTTCTCCTACTTTTGTAGTATCACCTATCTAATATATTAAAAGAGAAGAGATTGCACATAGCGAAACCAGATGAAGAAACAAAATTGGAGCTCATCTGCTAGCCGCCTTTTTTTTCTTGGAAGTGCCAAGTGGAACTTTAAACCTTTATCTTTCTAAGTGGTGCACAAATTCTGTTGTTTCCTGACATTAAAAAAAAATGTTTTAGCAAAGCCGTCACAAATGTCTTTGAAAAATCAACATGTTCAACATGTCAAAAATTAGGATGTTTCTTAATGAAGCATCCATTCTGATTTTAATTAAATGCATTTGTGTATTGTGTTGTTGCTTTGGAAAGGAAAAAGTAAATTAAAAATACCTCTGACATCATTATGGAACCTCATTACCTGAGAAAGTAGGGAGACAACATTATTTAAAGATATGGTCTCAGTGTTGAAACAGGGCATCAAACAACTCCCTATCACCAGATCTTGTCTACAGTAATTTGAAGCTGACAAAGATGTTCCTAAGTCCTGGCTCTGCAGTGGGTTTACCAATGTAGCAGGTAAAGCTGCTTGCTGTGGTAGCCAATGAAGAGTAAAATAATTTCTGTGGTAGTAAATCGCAATGAGATTACTTGGACATGTGCTTCTTTTCTCCTACATACTACTGAGCCAAATTCTTTTAAGATTTGTTAAGATCTACTTTCTCTTCCATGTTTAAGAGTTATGGTTCTAGACAGAAAAAGAAAGACAGGTGTCCCCAGCAGACTGCTTTGTTCTCCTCAAATTCATAATAATGTGAGAGCCTCAGACACTTTATGACTTCTCCCTACTCTCTGTTCTCATTTTAACTACAAAAATAAGGCCTTGCATGTACATCTATATAAATATGTCTTACTGAGTTTATGATGTACTTAAGATATGCTTTAATTCTGCTGGCAATCCATTTATGCTGAACAGGTAAAAACTATGTTTTTTACAAATACGATGCATCTTCTTTTAGCTAAGTCCTCCTTTTCCCTCCTTTTTTTCCCCAGCTGTGAAATTTCATCACATCGTCTTAAAGTCTTTGGTGTGTCTGGGTTGTATCAGGGATGATATTAGTTTCTTATGAATAATACAGTCACCCAAAATCAAGTAATAACAATGCTTTCAGAAGGTACTACACAATTCATATACATATATATATGGTTTTTTTCATCATCAAACAACTCCTGTGTATGTCTGAATCAACTACTTAAATTGTTATTTTTGCTAGGTAACTTCCTATCCCTGATACTAACAAAGATGTTAGTCCTCCTCCTGTCCTGGAGGACCCCTCACCTTTCTGCAAGCAGCTTAAAAATCAATGGATGTTTCCTCATGTTAAGAATCCAGGTAAAGAAGGAGATAAAATGATTTTTGCCTTACAACTGTTGAGTTAGGTCTTTCAGGCTGGGATTCAGCTTTCAAATTATGCAAATTTAAGTGTTACCATGTAGATGGCTACAGATTAACTAGGTGCCTAGTATCTCCCAGTCAATCTATATCTAGGTGTCCTTCAGATGACCACCAGTAGACATTCCACTCCATTGGAAGTGCTCTGGCATACTGGAGGCACCTGCAGAAAGACAGGTGGCAGGACCTGCTGGGAGGCCAGTAGACTATCACAGGGTGGTTTAGACCTACCCAGCTGCGGACAACTGAATGCTTCTCCCTCTTAATCAAGAAAGAAAGGCTTTTCTTTTCCATATCATGAAGGTAGTAATGCTTTCACTAGAAGACTTTTTATTTTTCTTTCTCTTGTATTATGCAATACAGAATGAAGTATGTCTGTCTTAACAGTGCTAAGATAATTAAGCTTTGAAACTAAAACTTGGTGGAACCAAGGAAAAAAAAAAGACAAAACATAAGAGGATTCAAGGAACTTAAAGATGCAATAAGAAAGGAAATGAAGCCTTAGGTGAAACTTCCATAATTATTTAAAATTAGTTGGTCAAGAGTTTCACTGAAGATAAATATTTTTGCATAGGTCTCTAGACAATGAGAATCAATTGCTGATCACATACTTACATATCTGAATTGTCAAGATTTTTAAAAATGGAAAGTAAGTGTCCTTTCATTTCTGAACTCTTTATAATGGTTAATTTTATCAGTTTTTCTCTCAATATTTGACTTTTCTGAGGAACACTGAAGTGGTTCACTTGATGGGACTATTTACCCTTATTTCTTCTATTTTATCACATCTTCCTAGTTTTACGTGTTTCTACTCATCAAATTTAAATTGTGTTTGTCTCAGTGAAAACTCATACAAGTTTAGAGGGAGACCAAAGAGAAGCAGAGAAGTTGTAAAAGCAATAAATACTATACAAATAATAACTATTTAATTTAGAGAAATTGTGGTTTCACTCCTTGCTGGGCCTTTTTGCCTTTTACTGCGTATCTATTCCTCCACCTGAGTGAATGGAAGATCGCAGATTTGCAGAAAAAAAAGGCCATGAAATTTCACAACCCTTTCCTTCTACCAGTCACATCAGATCATCTCACACTGAATCAAAGCTTATCTATTTTTCTGTGTTAGAAATCAGGCTTATGGATAAGTGTTGTAAATTCATTAAAAGTTCAAAATAACAGAGTATCATCACTGTTCAGGAAGATGCATGAGTTGCTAAAAGCTAGAGGTCTCATTCTGATAGTGTATCAAAAATATGGATTAAAAAATTCATAGGAGGATATGAAACCAAGCCCTAGGAAAAAATCAGCATAACATAGTAAGGACTCATCAAATTATAAAATTATTCTGAAAGTGAATATGGAACAGGTAAAAAAGGAAACTGTTGTTTTCCAATAGTGGAAAAATATATACTTTTAATAGGAAAAAAAAATGTCCCTAGCCAATCCAGTATGTGTGGAAACTGACATAATGCTGAATAGAAAAAATGTACAAGCTTCCGCTAGCTGGAGTAACATTATGCCATCAGCAGCTACCAATATTTATTCAACATATTTCAAATTTCTCCTGTGAACAAAGTACATTAATTACATTTACAAATGTTAGGGAAAATATTCTGAGGTAAGTATTCTTGAGTAGTATATTGAATACAAAATAGAATTAAATTACAAATAGATTTGTTCATTTATCTACTAAGAAACAGCTAGTATGACAGTACTTAAGCCTAACAACACAAAATCCTGACAATAGAAAATACATATGTAAACTTTTTCACTCCTGTGTTTTGATGACTTGAAGCTCTGCAACTGATAATGAGAGCACAATATATTAACTATTTGCAACATACTGATAAAGTGGCAAAAAATGTATGGAGTGAAATAAAACAACATTTTTTTTTTTAACAGTACTTGGTTCATAAAATGATCTGAAAATAATCTCCTTGTTAACATATGTAAATCTAAATTTTCTCATTATAAAAAAAAACCTGAAAAACCCTTTATTTTTTACTTAGAAATGAAATATTTCAGTCCTTGACAAAAAATTGTAGGATATTCTTCTTGTGTCCTAAAAAAATAGTGTTTGAATCATTAAAGTGTCCTCCCAGCAGATACAGTTTTTAACAACAGAAACAACAAAAGGTATTAAATTGCTTATTAAAGAATTAAAATGTAAATATAAACCAAAACATTAAAATGTATTTTAATGTGTTGCAATTTTCAGCTAGAAAGAGATTTGATTACTCTAAGAAGAGCTCTGTGTGTGTTTTCCTGGAAATTAGCATGTTTATAGAAATATCATCCACACTCAACTGTAAGGTTTCCACAGCTTTACCACAGAGCTTTTTAAAGAGTTACATCTAGTAGCCAGCAAAGCCAGTGTTTGCTCACTTCTACTCACAATCAAAACCTCAAATACCTATTCACTTTTTTAAAGCAACAATTATACCAACATTTTGGGTTATATAATTATTTGGTTAACTTCAATTCACCTAGCTACATAGTGTGCCAATACAGATAAAAATAAGTAACTTATAAAAAATAATTATAAGCCAACTCAGCAATCATTATTAGCACAATACTCATATTTATTCATTTTGCCAAGTTTTCATTCACTAAGGACATTTAAAAAAGTGCCAGAAGGACTACTTTTTGCCTACTTTTATAACTTAACTCCTCATTAAAATAGTGAAAATATCTCACTTATTTTCTTGACAGCTTTTTCCACCTAAGAAAAAATGGTAATTGCCTGCATCAATCAAGAGTTCATGGCTGTGGGTTTTGTTTTTGGTTTTTTGGGGGGATTTTTGCTTATTTCCTCAGTGGTAAAGGTAGTCAAATAAAACACTTGCCTTTAAAATAAGTCCTCCTAGAGAAAAATTCTTAGTTGTACTGAGGGATTAAAAGCCATGTTCTGCCTGCATGACATTTATTGCAACATCAAGGTATTAACTTGTAGATAAGTGTAGGAGAATGCACATAAGCATGCTGAGTCCCTGTGCTAAAAACTTCTGAAATGCTTTTTCACAGATGATGTGAAACTTATTTTATTTTTTATTAAGATAATAAAAAGGATTAGTCACATTACAGATTAATTGCCAGCAGAATTTATAATCCATATTATAAAATGAAGCTCTTCGGTTAGCTGAATTCAGAAATCCATCTGAAAATATAATCTTCCCTTATGTTTGCAGGCCTATAAAACAAAAATTAATGCTTTTCTGTGTTAAAAATTTTGCTTAGCAGTGAAACAGATGCTATGCTTTAGCCTGGAGAAAAGATTTCTGGTACAAACATTTTGAATTAAATTGAAAAATCTAGCTGTTTACTTGAGACAATAAAATTATTATTATTTTGTGAAAATTTGAAAATAATATTAAATGTTAAATATCTATATAGACAAACTTATCCAAGCTCTGGTATTATAACTTTTTTTAAAGTATCCTACTGTTTCAAATATGCAAGTCATCAAATAAAATAAGTGTGTCCAATAAAGATGAAATAATGAAATCCTACATGTCCTTTAACTTCCTTCTTTCATTTGTTCATCATTAGACTGGTATCTGGAGAGAACTGGTTTAAATATTTAGAAGTACCAACGTGGATTTTTTTTCCTGATATACCACCGTCCTGATTTCACCCCATTTAAGTCCATGAGCAAGTGCTAAGACCTCTTTCAAGAGCTGACAATGCATATTAGAATATACCAGTCCCTTGCATTGAGTAATGACTAGTGAACAGCATTAAGGGAGTATGCTAGCCCACTGCGCTTAGTGATGTCCAACAGATAAAGACAGGTAGAGAGACAGACAGACAGACAGACGCTGTTTCCGTAAACTCTCAGCTCTCTGGAGCAAGTTTGCCACACTCTGTAGAAACTTCACGTATGTCCTTGATGAATTACATAGAACAATCATCTTTCTTCAGTATAAAGATCCTCTAGTTTCTTTACTATGAATCCTACTCAATTTTTAAAAGTTCTTCCAAGAATCTATTACCTTGCTTTCATTCTCAGGGCAAGCATAAACTCAGACAAGAATTCACTAGTTGTAATTGAATTTTTCTTTATTAAAGCTAAACATTCCTTTTCGATTATGTTTTTAAATTAATCACATAATCACAGAATATTAGGAGTTGGAAGGGACCTCGAAAGATCATCTAGTCCAACCGCCCTGCCAGAGCAGGATCACCTAGACTAGGTCACGCAGGAATGCAGGTTACACAGGAACACGTCCAGGTGGGTTTTGAATGTCTCCAGAGAAGGAGACTCCACAATCTCTCTGGACAGCCTGTTCCAGTGCTTTGTCATCCTCACAGTGAAAAAGTTTTTCCTTATGTTCACATGGAACCTCCTATGATCCAGCTTGCTCCCATTGCCCCTGGTCCTATCATTTGACATCAGAGAAGAGCCTGGCTCCTTCCTCCTGACACTCACCCTTTACAAATTTATAAACATTAATGAGGTCAAATTAGTTTGTTCTTTTTCTTAGTCTGTAGAATTACACTGATTATCTGTACAGGCATCTGTATCTGCCTGTCTTCTGATCTCTGGTTTCTGTGATTTAATAAGGCATGCTGTAAACAGGATGTATGCATAATATTTCTACTTTTCAATATTTTTATTTTAAGTATTTTATAATAACCCCTCCTTAATTATTGCTAGTTAATTAATATACTAATTAGTATTAAATTTATTTATAATAATAATTTCTAATAATGATACATAGTTTTCTAAATGCAATATTCATGATAGAACAAAAATGTTGTTATGATCATTCTTTCCCATCATGCAAGATAGTAATTTCTTTATTTGGTGAAATTTAGGAACTGATCCTGAACACACTGAATTAAATAAGATTTTTTTTCCTACTTCAAAAGTAGAAAACAAAGCGGGTCTTCAAGTCTCAGGAGCAACATTTGCAGGTGTCCAAACACCTTGGAAATAGAATGAATAAGCAGTTAGGCCTGTCTTTTCCCTCTTCTCCCTGAACTCTTACACAGAAAAGATATGTTCTCAGAGACTGTTTCACACACAGCAGTGTATGCTGTATTTTACCCATATTTATCTTCACTTTGGTAGATCTGTTATTGTTAGTGATGATCAAGAAGAAATGAATGAGTGAGGGAGATTTATGTAATATTTTAATAATTACTTAAAAGGAGAATTTTCATTTACCTCTTTAGGAAAGGTCTACATTGTATGATCTGAAATGTCTCATAGAGTACAACTGAAAATTCTCTGAAAGGATTCAAAGTAAACAC
Source organism: Mesitornis unicolor (assembly GCF_000695765.1). Taxonomy (NCBI): domain Eukaryota; kingdom Metazoa; phylum Chordata; class Aves; order Mesitornithiformes; family Mesitornithidae; genus Mesitornis; species Mesitornis unicolor. The sequence continues at coordinate 25,215 of NW_010166428.1, forward strand.
TGAACCTAGCTTTCAAGATTTGGACATTAATTGTTTTATGAAAGTCACTAAAATTTAAATACACTTTTTTTCTGTCTGAGTTCCTTCTTGCTCTTTTAAGAAATGGGCATGATATTTCCCTTTTTTCATTCACAGGGGACTTTGTCTAACTGTCATGACTTTTGAAATATGATGGAGACTGGCTTGGCAACTACATCAGCCAATGCCTTCAGGACCCTGCATACATCTTATCAGATCACATAGACTTGTGTATATTCAGATTCCTCAGGTGGTCTTGAACCGGACCTTTTCCTACGATGGGAGGTTCTTTTTTTCCCCCAGTACCTGCCTTGTGATTCAGGGAGTTGAGACAGGAATCTTGAACTAAGCAATACTAGTGTCAGTGTGTCCTTCTCATTCAAGTGCTTTAAAATAGGTGTCAGTGACATTTTAGGTGTCCTAGAACATGGTGTCTAGTCTCAAGCCTTCTATCCAAAAGAATATGTGGTTCTCCTAAGTCCTGCATCACATCCACTATCACTATACAGATTTCTCAGATGTTCTAAGGTATCTTAAGTGTTTCTAGGCACATATATTAGAGTCCTAATTTACTTGCTTTATTCCACACTTCTGATAACGACATGGGCAAGATTTCTTCCCTGAATGTAGTTATTCAGTTTCCAAAACAGGAAAAAGTAACTGGGTTTCTGATTAACATGTCCCTTCTCTCCACTAGCCAGAATATTCATAACTTTATCAGCTCCAATTCAAAATATATGCTTTAGTTATTATTTTAATGTAATTCAAAACTGGGACTTACCTAAGAGCAGAATCTATTGGTCAAAGATTTGCCCACTGTTACTGCATTATTTGCACTGAATACATGGAATTTTTGAATGTACAGTGAATACAAGATTATAGCATTATCATTACCAAGCTAACAGAGTGTTAACTTTGATTTGGCCTCATTTATGCTTATTTTTTCATTAATGTAAAATATCGTAAATAAGCATCAGTCAATTCTACTATTAGAGAGTCTCACACTCCTTGATCTGAATACAAGTTTACAGGATTATACATCAAAGTAAAATCATATTATCGTATTTTATATGTGGGTGGGTGTGTGATATACTAAAAGCATGTTAACAACATTCTTACGTAAAGATCACTAGGAAGAAAGTGGTTATGGAAGAAGTTAAATCCTGGCAATTTACAAAATAGTATTTTTTTAATTTAAATATGATACTATTTATTTACCTTTCTGCATTCTATTATTGACCTTATTACTGCTTTTGAATTGAAATTTTGTATTTATTTGAGTTGATTTGCTATTATACAGTATAAAAATACAGATGTGCAGAAGTGAGACTGCTTCTGAATTAGCCTTGCATATGCATATGATCTGAAAGTTCAGAAGTTACTGTAAAATAACTCTCAGGTTTTACACTATGACTAATGTGTTATTATCATGATGTCTGTTGAACTGACAAAGCAAAAGTCTTCCTTCATATATTTGAAGACTTGTCTACATGTTGAAATTGATTTTCCATGTGACTATTTCAAAATACTGACAAACTGCTAAAAATATAACAATTGACTTAAAAAACACCAGGAACTACCCAGTCATTTACAAATGGGTTGTTACACAAGTTGTATGATAGAATTCAAGATTGAAACTTTACTTTGATAGATGGAGAAATGAGACAAAAGTTAATGAACTGAAACTGTTCTACTATTCTGTAGGACAATTAAATGAAAATTTTAATAACGCACTGAACCTGATGAGCAAGATAGCGTGATGATGAACATAATAGTCATGTACGATTTCTGGTTTGAAGAATTATATTAACATGAAAAATAATTAAAACTTGCTTTCAGATCTATGTTCATATGCATAATTTGAAAGGAATCAGAGGCAATTAGGAGTGAAAACTTGAGCTGTTTTTGTTTGTCACACACAAACTGCCTAATGTAGTGAAAAATCTAGCATGAAATTCCTCATTCTGCTTCACTCTTCTCAGACTTCTCTTCAAATGAAAATTCTATTTCAATGCAGACTTTTGGGGAGTTGATTTTTTTTTCCAAATAATTTTCTATGAATTATGTATGATGGTTATGTTGTACAGCATTTTTCATGAGACACAGAAGGCAGATGACATTTGCTTTATTTAAAATCATCACTGATGTTTCTGAAGCTAAGTAACTTAGGTGAATTCATTCTCATTTTAAGTCTGTTTCCTGTAATCTTTTAAATCTGACTGAAGATAAATGGCCATATAGTTAATTACTATAAATCCAAAGCTATTTCTATTGACCTTAACATAGAAATGGATTTTACGGTTTGTTTCTGAACCATGCAAGGGAACTTTTTCATTAGTTTTGATCCCTCTTAATAATTTGTGCTTCAGTATGCCAAGATCTACACTAATCCTTCTCATAACTTCAACATTATTTTCAGGAGGAACATTCAAACTTTTCTTCACCATGGACTTTTGTGTAATAATAAGCAATTTTGTGCAAGAATTACAACATGGATGCATGAAAGGAGGAAAAGAATAAATTCATTATCAGCCATCAGCATGATTTCTTTAGAACTGGCATGATATTTCTGCATATATGAGCTCTTCCTGAGCTAGGAAAATACTTTTGTGTATTTTAATATTTTCATTTGTGTTTTTAATATATATATATTCATATATATAAAAAATATTCAGGGCTAAAACTTTATTATTCTTCCTCCTTGATGCTCCTTCCCCTGGAAGATACAATCCAGAGCAAAGATTCTGTGCTAAATAGGTCTCTTTCTTTATAGAACAGACTCCTTGAGGTAATGGAGGGTGATTTTGGGATCTGAGAGCTCAGATATATTGTGAGGCCAGTGTCTTCCAGATGTGTTGGCTACTGAGACAAAGGGGAAGAGGGAAGAGGGAAGAGGTCAGACACCTCAATCTTTGCTTCTCCATTCAGGAAGATCAATGAAACTATGCCATTTTACAGCAAAGGAATATATGGTCTGAAAGAAAGATTCAAAGTGTGTAATTAATTTGAGGAAATTGCAGCTGTTTATGGCTGATGTTATATATTTAGACTACGTGCCCTAGATTCCTGTTAGAGTCAATGGGAAGAAATAAAACTTCTAAAACGTGATCTTTCTAAATGTGGATAAGGTTCATTCAGAGATTAAGACTTCCAAACATAAATATTCAAATGTGAACTGAGTATCTGAGTTCCAGATACAGTCATTTAAAATCTTGGTCTTGGCCAAAACATAAATGACTTGAACCATTTCAGATGGCTTAGGATATCTCAGACACCCAAGACACTCATGGGGCTCACAGGTATGACACAGGACCTATGAAATAACTACAGTCTTCTAGAGTGACAGATAATGGCCAGGTGAGATAACCTAGGAAACCCAAAATAATACGATATTCAAAAATTGTGTTAGATGTCTAAATTGAGCTGAGACACTTCCTATTCTCTATTGACTGTATTGACTAGATTTTTGTTTACTGTAATAAGAGTTTAGACATTCAGTTCACATCCATATGACAATTTAGTCACCTACATTTGGTGTCTTATTCTACAGCTGAACTAGTCTAGGCATCCCAAAATGTCACATGAACCTTAAAAGTTCCCATTTCTTCCCACTGACTCCGCACAAAGCCAAAGTTGGCTTGCTCAGTAGGAGACTTTTATGCTGCAGATGCGAGAAATTCAACAGAATACATATACTGAAACTCAGTTTCAGAACTTAATGATCAAAAAATCTTAATAGCTACATCTATTAATTGGATGCACGTAATCTATAATCTACATTTTCAGGAAGTTTAGATCTTTTGTCAGAATCAGTGTGTCATAGAGAAAGAAGGAAAAAAAAGATATTTAGTATCTGTTTTCTTGGCCTCTACCTTAATACTGTCAGTTTGGTTTGTCAGTTAGTGTCAATTGTGGTTTTATTGATTTGTGTGCTTTATGGATTCTACTCAGAATTAGAGTCATTCTACAAACTCAGATACTACAGCAAAGTCTATGACTTCTAACTTTCAATTACTACTGAATTAAATATTAAAGCTAATTTTCTAAGGAGGAAGGAGTTTGACTTAGTAATTTTCATCGTTCTCCTTTATTTACTGATTATTTGTTGGACTAATGTTAGTAAAATGAGCAAAATTTTATCCTGTTTTTGGAGGGCAGTATTACTTATATTATTATTTACTTATTTCATAATTAAGCATAATACGATATTTTGAAAGTAAGAGAGTTTATATTCTTTGTCTAAGATTAAGTCTTATTCTGATCACATTTGTACTGAGCTAAATTGAGGATGTTCTCTTGAAGCCAACAGAGGGACACTCTGGGGGAAAAAAATACCACAAAAAGCCCAATTTTTATTGTTGCTGTTGTTATTTTACTGGAATATTATCCCATTTTCGTATATGAAGTAATGTAATATTAAATATTGTAATATTATATATTAATTGTGTGAAAACTTTACAAGTAAATATGTATCTGTCTGTGTCCTAATATTATAAAAAACATCACCAATGATAATTGAATGCATCATCTGTAATATGTTGATTTGCTTTTAATAAATTGTGGTTTGACAGGGAAAAAATATTTTAAGAATTCTTTGGCTGCCTTCTCATATGTGTGTATTCTTATTCTTAATCAAAAGTTCCAGCCTCAGCATGTTATTCATAAGTGTGTTATTCATCCTACCTAATTTTAGCAATATAAAAGTTAAATAGCTTAGATGTGATTTAGCTCACCCAACCTTAGAAGCTGCAATTCAGTTATAGACTGAGATGTCTAAATTCATGTGCTCACAATACAGCTGTTACCTTTCAGCCAGAGAACACTTAAGATGCTTTAACATAATCATCCATAACACTTAAGGTATGCAAAAGTGTCTTGTCTGGACTCCAGCCGCCAGTCCAGAAAAGTAAAAATATTAAGCCTGTGCAGGTAACTCAAATACCCTAGAATGCCTTAAAGACTGTCTAAGTCTGCTCAACTCAAATGATATTTAATCTTTTTTTAAAATTCAGTCTCAAATGTCTACCCTGAGTTCAAAAAGGACAGGATTATATCCAAATGTTATTGGTCATGACTACAGCAATTTAAATTAAGCCTGCTAACCCATTCTATGACATTTAATATAAAATATTAACTCACATGACAAACGAAAATAATTCCTATTTGTTATTGTTTTAATTAGATAAAAAAATATCTTACTGCTAAATTCTTGTCTGCTTGTCCAGTCAGGTAGTGTCAATACAAGCCAAAAGCAGGGACATCAGTGGTGGTTACAGATATCTAACAGGATTTCTGAGAAGGAGTTGCATAATCAAACCCTAGCAAGCAGGAAGGTGGGGCGGGGCGGGGAATACAACAGCAAAACAACACAACTTTTAAGACCATTAATGAATCTCAAGGCTAAATGCTGAGCCCACAGTGATACACTGTGTGTATTCACACTTCTAAATGAGCAAGTAGAATTAAATCCTAGGCTCAAAGTCCAAGTACAAATTGTCTGTTGTTGACATTGCCAAGGGCTAGTCCCCCACTATGCAGCAATTTTATCTTGGACAGAGCTAGTGGAGAACTCAAAAAAAGAGCTAGATTATGATAAGCAGTTATTCAGTAGAGATTTTCCACTACGGTTTATCTATTATGGATTATAGCTCCAGTGCTTGAGCTCACTCAGGTTCTGGTTTCATTAATTTATCAAGACAGGGGGTCTTGTTCCAGCCAAAGAGGTATGGGCCACTCAGTTCAATGTAAAACTTTCTATGTCACATCATTAGGTTTTCTAAATTTTCTCTTTCTTCTACTACTGTTTGACAGTTTGGTCCTACATGAGACATTAAGATTGATTCCTCATCAATCCAGACAGAGCAAGGATTTGCAACTGACTTTCTTCTCTCTACGGGAATAATTGTTCTTTAATTAACTAACTTGAATTAGTAAATCCCAACACACACAAAAAGCCCAAAACAAACCAAAAGAGCAACAACAACGACCCCTCCTTCTAAAAAAAAATAACAAAACAAACCATTAATTCAGTGTAAACTACAGAAACTTATCTGTGGATGGGATTTAGTCTAAAAAAATATATGTTCTGACAAAACATACATATTTAAAATTTCTATTTGTTTTCTTCATCATGCTACATATGATTCAGGCTCCATTAATGCCAGTACTATCACTCCTTCTGTAGCAATTAACTTGAAATTAGCATTCTTTACTAAATGTCGTTATCATAAACTTGTTTCTTCATAATCAGAAATTTATTGCTTTCAAATAACCAACTCCACTGATAAAATCCATGTAAGTGACCATATTGCAACAGTACCTGACCAATACTCTCTTAATGACGTAGCACTATTGGTCAGAACTGATCCTTTAAAATGTTTAACATACTTTTAAACCTTATTACTAGTTTTTTTCTTCATTTTTACTTCATTTCCAATTTCATCCATATAACATGATGGACATGCTCAGATAGAATACAAAATAAGGCTAAGAATCCTTACTTTTATTACTCCAATTACAACTTATGAATACTATGAATTTGTTCAAAGCACAAACAGGCCTAATTGAATATACATATCTACAATTGAGCTAATAAGTTTGGACAAACAATAATTTATGAATCTATAGTAATAACCACTTCCTTCTCAGCTTTACTTCAATACTGGCATATTATAAGGCCCAAATCAACAGTGTAATCAAGATCCTGAATATACCTTCTCATTTATTTCATTTCAGAGGAGCACTGTCTTACACTAAAATGTTAGTTAGTTAAGATCATCTTTCATTAATAGCAGTGATAGAAAGACCTTGCAAAAACGTAAGTGCTTCCTGTTCCCATGAACACCTTTAACCAATGCCAGTAACATCTTTCACTCTGTTGTTTATACCTGCAGTTTTTCTTCCTCAATAATTTCAGCAAAACTGCAAGGGCTAGTACCTGTATTTAGTGCATTCATCTTGTTCATACTTAAACCATCATGTTTTGTCTGTGCATCATGTTCTTACATTCAAAAGCATGTATATTAAAGCGCGCGCGCGTGCACACGCACACACACAAAAAAAAAAAAAGGTTTGGGGTTTTTTCTCCCTATAGGATATACGCATCTTAATTTACTATAGGAAGTAAATAAACAAAAACCCCTTAAAACATAAAATGTGTCATTATTATTTTTTAGTGCTATTAATATTATCCTTCTCTGCCACACACTGTTATAGGGAAGAAGAGAATTTCTGATAGGGATCTAAGATTATTGCAGCAGTGAAAATGCATCCAGAAATTTAGGAAATTTTTGAAATTTCAGTGTTTTAGAGGTACCCATCAACCTTGCTTTTTGAAGATTGTTTCCAGGAAAGGATCATCTTTTCATTCATGCACTTATTTTTCAACTACCATGCTTTTCACCTTATACCAGAGAACTAGTACTATGCTTCTGTTTTGAGTAGATCCTGTTCATTAATATTTTCTTACCAAGTTATCTAAAATAGAGAAAATTCCACAATAAGACACCTGATAAAACCATCTTTATAACCACATTAACTAATTTTGAAACATTTTATTCCTGAACTGTAACAGTGGAAAAAATATTGCATTGGTTTTATGCTCTTGTTCTCTTCATTTCTACCCAGTCAAAGTTTTGACACTTTTTTCTAAAAGTCCATGTTGCTTGCAGAGGACCCAGTACACAATATCGCCAACTCTGTTGGCAACTTGATACATCCACTTACAATATGAATAATAGTTTCTTCGGTCTAGTCACATATTCTACATCCTGCACTTAAATCTTTCCCACCATCTGTCTTCCCTTTAAGATATCTCATATGAATAGGTTGTTACTGTGTGTCCATAATTAAATTATATTTTTCCCTTTTCAATCCTCCTGTGAAAAACCACTTACAGTTTGGCACTTTCTTTTCATATACCAGATTCTTTCTGAAACACTTTCCATTGTATTTTATCATCCATTGCTAGCCTTTATATCTCATTGTGATCATCTTAATGACTTAAATAATGACTACAACTCTGGAGTATTGTATTCCTCATTCATATTTCAAGCTTGACCCAAGGACCAGTTATTTACTATTGTTGCAGCAGCAATAACTGTCAGGATTTTTTTGTTGTAACGTTTTCGTTTCCTGAGCCTTCTATTACTTCATAATATTTCTATTATAGTTATTATGTACTACTGTAATTTCTGAAGGCATTGGCTGAAATAGGAGTCCCATCCAAAAGCAACCATTAGGATGCAATCCCCAAGTAAAAGAGCTAGCAAACTGAAAAGACAAAAATAAAATCTGAGTTAGGAAAACAGATGGGAAAAGTGTGTGGGATACACGTGACCTAATTGATACCCCCTAAAAATTAACAGTCATCATTTAAAAATTAATTGTCATGTCTCAGCTAACCATCTCTGGTGTTATTTATTTTTGTGTAAATTTAAGGGTTTGATTTAGTTTTCACATGCATTTAATTATCTGCAGTGCATGCATGTATAACTGAGCTACCTTTAGGATTCAGCTTCTTTGCTCGTTCATAGACGTGCAGTACCGTTTGTGCTATATTAAAGTACCTTGCGGGGGCACCAGCTGACCATATGTCCTACAGGCACCATGCAGACAGCTCAGATACCAAGGTAATTAAAATTACTTATCTGAACCAAGTGAACCAAGCCACCAGTCTCTCACTGTAGATTCAAATTTCAGTTCAGTTGTTCCCACATGGCTGTTTAGTCCTGTTTCATCTTCTCTAGGCTCCAGCTGCCACTTCAGAAATATTTAGGTGTGCCCTAGTCTGTATTTTGTATCTATCAGCATCATGCACACATCTCAGATACTCCAGGACATCTCTGAAGGCACTACTGACTTGTGCTAGGGCAGTTCATTCAAGTCCATCAAGCTAGGCGAGAAAAATACCACCTACAGTCTAGCTTACATAGTGATCCAGAAAAAGAGTCACATTCCCTAATTTTTTTTTTTCCACCAGACTGTATTGCTTCTCATTTGCTTCATGGCTGTTCAGCATTTTCCACTGGTCTTCAGAGTATTCATTGTGGCTCCCAACCCATCTTTACTATTTGAATTCTCATTTAAAGGAAAAAGGACCATTATCTTCCTATTCCTTTGTTTTCCTCAAGTCACATCGTGATGCACCTTGTTTGTGAAACTTCCTGCTTGCAAGAGGGTTGCATTTGATTCAGGAATGCTAAAGAAGCACAAACCAAGCATGACAACACATGCTTAGACATGCTTTGAGACCAAAGCTTGAGTTCTTTCTGAACAGTCACGATGTCAGTAATCCATTACTAGCTAAGAGAATTTCGCTTACTTGGAAACTGTCTGAGGGGAATCTTGCTACCTAAGGAAGCAGGCTGGAGAAGGATTTCTGATGGCACCAATATTTCTATGAGGCAAAAGTTAAAACACTTTGTGCCACTGATGCCACTAAAACAATGGCACTTAAAACAGTCATTCACTTAGAGTCAACTTATCATCTTCTACAGTGGGTTAATTCTGTCCATTCTTTCCTCTGCTATGAATTTTCAGTCTTAGCCTTCAAGCACTTGATGCAGAGATTGCTATTCCCTTCAGGGCAATTTCTGTAACTTTGTTCCTCTCTCACATAACTGAAGAATGAATTTAATAAGTATACACAGAAACTGATTCAGAAATTTTAGCTGGTAAGTTAAACCATTCAGCATGACAATATGCCAATTGACCTGGTAATTAATCTTGGAGAAGTAATACTGGTAGATCTCATTTATATTTCCCCACCTATAAGATAAAATCATAGAAGTTTCTGAATTGGTCAGACAATGCAGATAGTCTGCTACAAGTTAACTCATTAAGGTATCATTGCTAAACATAATCATAATGATTGTAATGTAATATAACACAATACTTGCAACATTTTATAGCTCACATTTTTCCCAGTGTTAACATTCCTCTCTCTGGGAAAAAACCAAGACAATAAAAAAGATTCTTGCGATTTTTGGTTGGCCATGTCTATACTCCTAATACAGTTTAGACAGATAATACATAATACATTTTAAATAGATTATACAAATACCTAGGTGATCTTAGGGCAACTGTAGCTTATGAACACAAACCATTAATTCTTCACTTTCTGACTTTTTCTCAAATACAAGAAAAAGAGGGTACTTATGCAGCAGCCAGCTCAGAAGTCCTGCTCATTGCCTGGAAATTTCTGTGCTGTAAATCATAAAGAATTCTCACACATTTTAACTGCACATACACATGGAATAAGATTCTGCCACAGAAATTGTCCTACTTCACATATATATATCTATGGAAATTTATTTAAATTCAAAAGGATCTACCTACTGAAGTCCGTAATCATCTAAGAATGCTCACTTTCTAAAAATGCTCACATGTGAAAATGTAACCAAACTGTGACTGACCCAAGTAGTAGGAACAACGACACTAAACTCTCAGAGTCCTGCCCTGTTTTGCAACTGAACTAGCCACAAAAAAAACCCAAAAAGAACAAACAAAAAACCCCCAAAAACAAACAAACAAGAAATCCAAACAAACAAAAAACACAAAGAGAAGGAGGTTGCCCCTTTACTATGAGCTGCTTGTCTTTGGGAGACGTATTTGGAAGACCTACAAAACTTCCCATGGGTAGTAGAATTTAGAGATTTTTCCATTGGCAGGGAGGAGCAGTTTTCAGCTTCTTACTGCCCTAACTTACACCCTAATGAGTTTTGCCACCAGCTTAAGAAAGTGTGAAATGTTCATCTTTTGTAGTTAATGGCTGTTCTACCCGAGTAAAGACTAGTACACAAAGCCATCCATCAGGTAAAGTTTGACCCAGCCCTTGCTATAAAAAAAAACCAGAACAACCAAAAACCAAAAAACCCAAAACAACCAAAACTAACAACAACAATAACAACTAAATAAAAAAAGACAACAACAAAAACTTTGTATTGCCTTAGTTTGCAAGCAGATCTTAAACAGTGTATTCTCAATGTAAATGCACTGAAGTTATGAAATAACCCGGCACAACCAATAAATTTCATAAAGCAGCATTTTATCACATCCCTGTGCAGTTCCATCAGTACAGTTCTGCTCAAAGTGACATATGTCACCTATGGTTATTAATTTAAAATTTTATCAGATTGCTACTAGAGTTCCATTTAGCCTTCTGCAATGGCATGTAAGAGGCTACTATGTATACAGGCATATATTTCTATGGCAACAGTTAAAATTCTAGGCTATTTTTACTTGAAGTGTTTGCAGAAAAAAATATTTTTTTTTCCTTAAAACTAACTAGATAAAGTATCTATTTCTTTCCTGTCTGTCCTTTCTGGAACAACAGAATTCCCTTTACTGGGATGATTAAGAAATAACTTACTGTGATATATGTTATGTCTGAAGTTACAAGAGTCTCCTTAACTTAGCAGAAAAAAATGCACCTTTTGACACAACATGTATATTATACAGGCTTCCAATGCTAGAACTATTATCATGACAGTTAAGCTTTATCAAAATTAATTTAAAAATAATTTTTTGTTATTATCATTGTTAATGCCGTTAACGTATTTAATATATTTGCACTTCACTCTCCTTCAATACAACCTCAGTCATTGCTTTCCCTTTTCTTACTTTTGGCTTTGGTTGGGTGTTTTTGTTTTGACAAAAAGAACCTTGGAAGTGCTAAACATGCAAATAAGATAAACGTCATAATTCAAAGTCTGGTAATTCTATCACCTCAGAGAGTTAGGTGATCTGTGTGTCTTAAGGACTAGTGTCTGCAAGGTGAAAGAAAGAGTCATGTGCATGTCAAAATCAGAAAATTATGTAGAAAGAGAAAGGACCATTTTGTTATTTTCCCCCAAACGCAACCTAGAAACAGGGCAATAAATGCATATCTTCAACACTTGAATTGAACTGAGATTCCTGTTTAAGTGTGCCAATGAACTAGCACTTTAAGGAAAGTAAAAGAGCTGTTAGAAGTTTATGCTACTTTTCAATGACAAACCAAAATGACATATATTTAGCATTATACCCTCTGGAATGTATGTATGTCTGATCTCAGCCAGTGATTCGACATCTTTAATTTGCTACATCTTTTATCTTAACTTCCATAACAGTGCTTGTAACATAACTATGATTTTTTTGTATGGGATGTATCCTTTATGTTCTCAGTTCTTCAAATGTATCATCACAATATTGTGGAGAAAACAGCAAGACTTAAGTAGTCACCTAGAGGTGCACTGGCATATTCTTACTTTTTTTTTTTTTGGACTATGCCTAAACTTACATTTATGCCTTCAGATGACAGAAACACTGGTTCGTATGTAAATGCATTTGTCTTTTCTTCTCAATCTGGTAGATTGCACAATGGCAAACTAGTGCCTCTGCTGCCATCCCTTTGTCTCACACAGAATGTCCTGGCAGAGCAATTGGTCTAACAGAAGCAAGGGGGAATAAAGGGGGGCCCAGGAAAAAGAAAGGGTTTGCGCAGTTATGCAGGACATCCCATTTTCAGAGCTACACAACCAGACCTCAAGGTATTTTCTAGGAGACTGCAGACCTTTCGACGATGATAAAAGATTCTGGAGAAATGAGGTATTCCCCACGTTTAATACTTCATGAACACCCGGGATCAGGCTTCTGTCTCCTTTTCAAGAGTGTAGCTATTGCAATGCAGTATGTATGTATGTCTGTTTTCTCCTTGCATATCCCAAAGGTGGGCATTTTCTATAAAGCAAACCGAATCAGTATTTGAAGTTTAGCAAGTCCCTTATGGTGTTTTACTCTTTAAAAGGATTCTTTGCCTGGAGAAAGCCAGAAGCAACGTGACTGAAATTCTCCATATCTCCACTGGGACTTGCGCTGTGAGTTACAAGTGATTTTCAGGGGCTTTCGCCTTTACAGGTTTTACTGAGTTTAGGGGCACTTTCCTGTACAGGAACAGGATCAAATGAGAGCTGCCTGAAGTCCAACTGCAGCACTGTGCTGTGGGTTTTTAGTTTTGGATTTTTTGGGGGTTTTTTTTTTCAGCATTTAATATCAAATGCAGCTACTCAGAGCAGGGATGGGAGAGCCCCCTCGCTAATTAGTTTTCCCACTTGCAGCAGCAGTTGCTGAAACCCAGCCGCCTGCAGCAGCCCCGCCTCACCGGCAGCTCAAAAGGCTGCCTACGGGCTCGAAATGCTGACCGGTGCAATCTGGCTCCGGCTTAATGAGACCGAGCTAGGCAAAGTCAATTAAATCAAATTCCCACTAACATCCCTAATATATCTGCAGTATATACAGCAGAGGTGGCAGCAGCAGCGAGAGATTCACAGTATTAATAAAGGGATTCACTGCCGCACTATTAAAAAGAAAAAAAAAAAGAGGAGGGAGAAGGGAGGAGGCAGGAAACTTCTGTGTGTTATTTACATTGGGGAAAGGGTGAGGGAAGGGTGTTTCTGTCTCTGAGTGTGAATGAATGAAAGAGGAAGGGAGGGAAGAGGAGAGAGAGAGAGGGAGAGAAACACACACAGAGAGCACTGAAAGGAGGCTCTGTCCCCTAAACCCAAATAACCCACTTGCAAGAACTGATGCTGGAAAAATGGTAAGGACCAGGAGTTGAAAACATTTTCACTTTAATACTGAAAAAATATGCCATTATAAAATCCTTGAATAGAATTAGTAAGTTTCACTTGCTTCCTCAGTTCTGGTTTCCTCAAGTTATAGTAAGATTTACAACAGCACAGAATTTTCTACCATTTAACTTTGCAGCCTAAGCACTACAGTGACATTAATTGGTCATGCTTAACTGCCTTGGATTTTTTTTTTTGAATGTTTACACTGTTACCATAATAGAAATCAAGGGTACTAATTTTTACATTCAGATGGAAAGGCAATACTGAGTATGTATATTGAAAAAGAAGAGAAAGGAAAAAAAATCAAAGCCTCTCCTCCCCCCACCCTGAAAACTGAAACAAAACCCACCATTCAACAAAGTAAATCTCTCCCAACAAAGTAATTCCCGCCTCAAAAAAGCAAAAAAAAAAAAAATTAAAAAAAATGAGAATACTCATGCAACTATGTCTTAAATAAAAAACTACAATTTTTACCACGGTAAAAGTACGATCTCTACTGCCTATTGATCACACAAAAATGGCGAAATGGCACTTTTTATTATTATACTCTATTTCTTATATAGAAGGTTTGATACGAAGGGACTTATCAGGTAAGAGGGATGATGGTGTGAACTAGACGCTCCTTCCAGTCGGGGGCTGGAGCGTCCCTTAGGGTGCGTTGTATCCATGCGAGCCATGCAGCACTTTTTTTTTTTTTTTTTCCGTTTTTGTCTGTTTATTTTGGAGTCAGAGTCAATTATTTACATTACATTCATGCCTTCGTGCAACTTTTCACTCCTGCTTTGCTGTCAGGAGGAGGCTGGTACCAGCCTTTCCTCTGCCTCCCTCCTCTTCCGGCCTCTTGGAGAGGGCTAGGTCCACAAGGGAAGAGGGCAAAAAAGCAAAGCAAACCCCAACAACACAGAACAAAAGCCCAACAAAACCAGGAGCCGTGTTTCGCCCTGCCGGAGCCGAAGGAAAGGATCCTCGCTTGTCCGTTGCTGCCCCCGGCAGCGCAGGGTGGAGGATGTGCCCACCGCGCCGGGCTCTCCACCATTGCGCACTGGGCCTCGGTGCTCTCTGTGAGGATGGTGAGGAGGGACGTGCGTGTGTGTGTGTGTGTGTGTGCGCGCGCGTGTGTGTCTGTGTGTGTGTGTGTGGGTGGGTGTTTGTGTGTATGTGTGTTTTACTTCTCATGAAAGGTCGCCGAGGTGCAGAGCCATCCCCGGCCGGCATCTGCTGCCCCACTGGCTGGAGGTTGAAGGGCCAGTCCCAGGTGGCGGCCGCCCCTGCCCTGCCCGCTGTCTCAGTCTGACAGGGAGTGGGAGCCACAGTCGTAAACCCTGTGGGCCCCGTCGGTGCTGTAGGGCCCATTGTGCCAGTAGGAAGAGTCGCAGACCGTCTGCAAGGAGTTGATTTCAGACGCGGAGGAGTTGGCGTCCCTCCTCTTGGAGCGCTTTCTGTTCCTCAGGATGAACACCAGCATGCCAACCACCGTGAAAGCAGAGGTCACAAAAACCAGCAGCAGCCCTGGCACCAGCACCGAAATAGAGACCCGGCTGGTCTCCAAGTAGGAGTTAGAGTGAGTGCCTGTCTCTGTCAATCCGGTGCTGTTTTTGTTAGTAGAAGTTAGTGTGGGCAAGATTTTTAATTGAGGGCAAATCACATCATTGGAGAGAGACTCGAAATCCTCCTTGAAGAAGTCTTCAGGGGATTCACACCTCAGGTCACTCATAATCACCTTGGGGCGCAGCATCTCCGCCCACTGTTTGAAAGGCACGATAGGGCAAGTACAGTCCCACGGGTTGCCATGCAGGTCGATCTGGGTGATGGAGGTGAGCTGGTCCAGCACCCCTGCCACCGGGAGGTACATGAAATAATTGTTGTGTATGCTCAGCTTGGAAAGTGAGACCCCAGCGAACACGTCTACTGGGAGAGACCTCAGCAGGTTGTTGTTGAGGATGAGGACTCTCAGTTTGGGCATTGCATTGAAGGTGCCAGGCATGATCAGCTGGATCCCATTAAACTCCACGTTCAGGTACTCCAGGTTTTGCAGCCCAGCGAATTTCTCTCGGGACAGGGTATCTAGGTAGTTGCTATCCATGTAGAGCCATCGGAGATCAAAGAGATTCTTGAAGGTGTTGTTCTCGACAGTGGCGATGTTATTGTTGCCCAGGTCGAGTAAATTAAGTTTCCGGTAATCCAGAAAGTGGGATTTCCTTATTGTGTGTATTTTGTTGTCTCTCAAGAACAGCTCCTGCACGTTGGACGGCTTGGGCTTCAAATCCACCAAGCTGCTCACATTCCTGTCATTGCAATTAACCTTTAAACCCGAGCCAGGGATCTGATCGCAGCTGCAGATCTGCGGGCAGGAGCTGGTAGCTGGGAGCTTGGTCTTGGCACTTACCGTCGGCACAGCAGCGGTGGGTCTGGTCTTGATCTGCCAGTTGACAGGAATCTTTGTACCTCCGTTTGGACCAGATCCTGGCGTGGCAGGGTCTTCTTTGCCATGCATTTTAAAGGGGGTTGGAATGGGACCAGGATCACAGGTTTCTTCTTCAGCAGGGGGAGCAGCTAGACTGGAATCCACTCTGTTCTTTTTGCACAGCTCTTGCTCTGTGGTCTCATTTAAATCTTTGCCCTGCAACCTAGTGGGAGCCTCACACACCACTCTGCCGATCAGAGCATTTTTGGGTATGTTTTCCAGCCATTCCTTCAACGACAGCAGATCGCAAGTGCAGTCCCAGGGGTTATCCTCTAGCAGGATTTCAGCAATGCCTGGGATCTGCTCCAGGACCTCCTCATAAGGCAAGGTTTTAAGACGGTTTCCCCGGAGGTCGAGGTGGGTGATCGGCACATACTGAAACACGTTAGGGGGCAAGGTGCTGATGAGATTGTCATTTAAAATCAGCACCTCTAGCTTGTTTAAGTCCCTAAACGCTCCAGGGTCAATATCCCGCAATAGATTAAAATCTGCCTGGAGGTATTCCAGATCGTCCAGCCCCAGGAAAGTCTGCTTTCTGAACGATTTGATCTTGTTGTTATTTATGTGCAAGCGTTTCACCAGCTGCAGCCCAAGGAAAGCCCCGGGAACAATCTCATGCAAACCGTTGTTTTCCATGTGCAAACTGACTGCATTGTAAAAGTTAGCAAACTCATTAGGGAAAAGTCGAGTCAGGGAATTTCCATGCAGGAATAAATGGTAAAACTGGGAAGTTGGGGCGGTGAAATGTTGCAGGCTGGTAAATCCCTTTTTCTCACAGTCTACGTGCAAATCCCCTTCTATCTCGTTGCAGGCACAGATCTTCTCTTTGCAAACGTCCCCTGTAACGTTTCCAGCAGCAAAACAAAGAGACGTCTCCAGCAACAGAATCCAAAGCAGCATTTTTAAACCAAGCGATTCATTCCCGATCTCATCACAAAGTAACAGCAACCATCCTCCTCACACGGAAGGCAATTCCAGTTCATTCAATACATGAAATGTCCGAACCACCACCAAAAGGGGAGAGAAATAAAAATGCAGGGAGGGGGGAGCAGGGAGGGTCAGCGGAGGGG
>NW_010166429.1:0-5748 GCF_000695765.1 Mesitornis unicolor
GTAGATCACTGGAACAAGTTGCTCAGAAAGGAAGTGGAGGCCCCATCCCTGGATATATTAAAGGTCAGGCTTGATGGGGCTCTAAGCAACCTAGTAACAATGTCCCTGCTTACTGCAGAAGGGTTGGACTAGATGATCTTTAAAGGTTCTCTTCCAACCTAATACATTCTATGATTCTATGACTCTATGATTCTATATTTGGATACCACATGAGCTCGAAGAAATTCACCTCACTAAGCACGTTGGTATCCGTGATTCTCTTTTGAAATGTGAAGAAAACGATCTATTTTTGAAATGTATGATAACAGATGATGAAAAATGAACAAACAACAACAATGACAAATGAAAAAGATCGGGAACCAAGTGTGATGAACCAGCTCAAAGCACTTCAGAAGCGTATATTCACCAAAGGAAGGTGATGCTGTCAGTCTGGTGGGATTTCAAAGGTATTGTGTATTTTTCATTGCTTCCAAGGAACCAAACCATTCATTTGGACCTGTAGTGTTGTCAACTGGATAAATTAAATTATGTCATCAAACTGAAATGTCCAGAATTGGTGAATCACAAAGGTGTTTTGTTTCTCCAGGATAACGCTAGACCACATACCAGTTTGGTCACTGGTCAAAAATTGTTGCAGCTTGGATGGGATGTGTATTCCATCATATTCACCAGACTTGGCCCCATTAGACTACCATTTGTTTTGTTCTTTACAAAATGCCTTGAATGGTAAAACCTTCACTGCTGCTGAGGATATCAAATCATTGTTGGAACTGTTTTATGCTAAAAAAGAACTTTTTTGAGCATGGAATCATGAAGTTGCCGAAAGATGGCTAAAGATAATTGAACAAAATGGACAATGTATTGTTTAATATAGTTTTTGTTTCCCATGAAAAATTTGCCTTTCATTCACCCATCGCTTTTCATTTACCCAGAAAAAAGATGCAATGACTTTTTGGCTGACTGAATAGTCAGCGGAAATCAAAAGGATTTTCAATTAATAGACTGAGATGTACTCTTTACATATGAGAATTTCTACTGATCTGATTAGTTATTGTTAACCTGGATGGTATCTACCTTGTACAATTTTTCCCCCTCTTATATTTAGTAGTAAGTCTTTAAAGCAATAGACCTTGCAAATTTTGGTTTGTGTCATATGTATTTAATTTACTAGATAAATGACAAAAAGCGAGAGTTACATCATGCTGTTTTGTAAAATTGCTTTCCTTCACAATTTGTTTATGAAGCTTCCTGTGGAAGATATTCTGACGTAGATTATCATAAACAAAACTACCTAGGAATAAAGTAAAATCAAATAAAATTCTATGTATAGTGACAGAAATGTTAAACACACTAGAAATTACCACTCTGTAAGCATTATGTTTTCATATATTTGCCATGTTAAACCATTCACATACTGTATCTTGTAAGAAATAACATAATCAGTAGCTTTCTGATATCTTGCTTTTCTGGTAGCCAAAATACTTTTTGTCTGACATTGAGGAAAAAAATTCCTTTTTCATATTACACTACACATGCTGTTTTGCAATGAAAATGCCTGGTTTGCAGCAGGGAGGAACTTTAATTAGTGTTAAAATGCAACAGACTATTCAGTTTACAAGTTGTAAACTGCTGACTATGCCAACAGCAGTTTGATTTTAGTGTGACAGTAACAATATCTTTCCGTAGAAGGCAATATCCTACAAAAAATCTACAAAATCTCATTCTCCTTGATAGTAGATTTACCTAGCTAAAGGCTAAGTAAATAGGTTTGTATGTAGGGGGATTATGAGATTAGTCACAAACTGCATTGAGTTAGTGCTGATGGACTTGTTAACTTTATCACATGTTACAGGATATTTCTATCATCTCCTGATAATTAAACCCTTGCCATGAATTTTGGGGCCTACTTAACTAGGAAGTTGTGAATGTTGGATGTCTACACTCAACTGTCCTCCTAATAAGACATTCATCCACTGCAGAAACAGGTTCTAATTTACCTACTCAATCACTTAGATGGCTTTTGCTCTCATTTTAAGTATCTATATGTTGTATGTCTAAATGTGAACAAGCCATGGTGGGCTTTCTGTATGGTCCTTGGAGAGAAGTAGATTAAAAGAATCACTCTGAGGAAGGATCTTAGATGACTATTTCAGAATGAGGTGGTCATATGGGTCTATGACAACTCAGTTTCTATTGGCCATAATTTAGGCTACTGCTTAAACAGCCATAGCCCATTGTTTTCACCATGGCTACTTGAGTTCCTCACAGATGTTTGAAATTACTTGATTATTTATTATCTACAACTCCAAAAATTCCAATTGTGGTATTTTGATTCAAACATTTCTGAGCTAGCCCAATACCCTATGGGGTTGGGGGCATTCATTAAACCTTTGGCAGGTAAAGACGTATCATGGGCACAGATGGAGGGTCCATGTGTGGTCTCCAGGTGAAAGTCAGGCTTGCCTTGTTTCTGTTTTCCTCTCTAATAAACTCGTCTGAAGTAGCTGTAAAAATAAAATACTGGTGACACTGGAATTTAGTAGAGTGATGGGCTTAATGTATTAAATGGATCTTAATTCTCCACTCTGTGGGCACTAAGAAATGTAATGGGATTAAAAAAATGACATAAGTACATAAGTGCACCATCTTCAGAAGCAGTGAAGGAAAGTGGAAATGTATTGTTTTGCTAAAATAAAGAGTTAGGCACATAATATGCACAAAGTATCCTTTAGCACAGCTTTTCTTAGTAGTACTTCGTCTTTAATTGTGATCTCACAATTACCTATCAAGAACCAAAATACCTGTAATGGAACCTGCATGTTAAGAAAGGTCTGAAATAATTAAAAGTAAATGTAATAAACACTGGCTAAAAGTGAATTCCTAATATGTGGAGTTCCTTATATGTGGAAAAATCTGAATTTAGAGTCCATTCTTGTACAGGAACTATACCATAAATGCAGAATGGGAAACATTAGTCCGTTGCTACACTCCACATCTTTACAGATGGTCCATAACCTTTATGGCACAACAGCACACAATGTAAGACAAATATTTGTCAGTGAGAATGAAAGATTGCAGAAGTCAATAAAGTATTTTAACTCAACTTCAATACTTTTTTTTTCAATTAGTGAGGGAGGAAAAACTATTCCAGACAAGTAGTTCTTGAAAGATATTTGATATTACTGCAACATCAGCTAGACACACTAATGTAATACTCTGTAACAGCTCAAGCCTTTTTTTCTACAGATGGTTGCCTAGAACAGTTTATTTAAACTTGAAACATGAAGAGAGTTCTGGCTCCATAGACATTATCAGTATCTTTGTGCCCTACATGCACCATGAAGTCAGAGATCGCTAAGATTATTAAGCACCTAATTCATCCTCAGGGGTAGAGTGATTAATCTGGTTTCTAAAATGTGCTAATGTGGAATCTTAAAATATACATTCATCCCTTTATTTATTCTTAGTGGCTACATTTGTTGAATTCTTGCTCTGCAGGTTCCTCTGATTTCATTGTTTTGAATGACTAAAACTTTATTCTTAGTTCTTTTTTCAACCAGCATTACATGTGTGCCTCCCTTTTTGCCCCTCATGCCTGACAAATAAAAAAAAAAAAAAGAAAAAAAAAAGAAAACTATTTGGTGTCTTTTTGAGCAAAATAGTACTTTTTTCCTAGGTTGAGACTGCTGTAAGCAATCAGCTTTGATTATTGGAAATATCAAATTGCTCTATAAACCACAAAACTTGGGGCTTTTGTTAATCCATATTTAAATTACAAGTGTATTTTACCTCCCATATTTTATAGACATTCAGCGTTTTGCCAATGGTGTATTGGATCCATATTTTCATCTATAAAACATGTTCCATTCTACTTTTTATTACAGGAGATGCTTATTTTGGACCTGGCTTTTTTTTGTAATTTTATAAGCTCCGCCCCCCAAATTGCTTAAGTCTTTACCCAAGAGATTGTCTTTCCATGAATAAAATGGCAGTTTTCATTTTTTTAAGTTTGTATAGACATTTCTATATTATTTAAAATCCCAACAAGAATTGACTCAGTCTAATAAATCCTTGGTCCAGAAAACTGAATGAAATGTTACATTACTATCAAATAACTTCTTAAGATTCTTAAGTTAGCTTTATCTTTTTTTCAGTAGGTTTTTATTATTTTTTAACCTTTGAACTGGTGAAGATGGAGAAAAAGAAAATAGTATGGTGTAAAATTTAAACGAAGTTCAGACTAAGAAATCTGTTGTTAAGAGCAGTTGACCCAAAACAGTAATTACTTACAGCATGGAAGCATTGAAAAGGAAGCAGAAGGAGACTCCCTCACTAAGACTTCCAGCTAATTACTGTTATAGAAGTTCAGGCAGTTCCCATAAATCTGAATGTCATAACATTACAATAGAGGTAGCTGGCAGAAGTTTGAAATGTATTTCTTTGCTGGTATTGCTAGGAGAGAATTTCCAAATAGGCTGTAATGCTTCCTTTCACAGCAGTGTCACTGTGAAAAATAAGAATTGATCATGATCTAACAGAACCATGTAACTCAGAAAAGAGAGCGAACAGCTGTTGTATTCAGTGAGTTTATTACAAAAGCATTTTTTATTTCCCCCCTGAGTTCAACAAGGCGAATAAAGTAGGTGAAACAAATGAATTGTTTGATCTTAGGCTTAACCTTTACTGCTGAAAAAAAATCCTAGAAGAGAAAGAAGTATCTACTTATAAGCAGAAGCCACTTTAGCACCAGCAGTGTGCTCACTGTTCAGTTTATGTGAGAGCGTTTTAGCAGAACAAGGTTGCAGCTTTCAATTCTCTCAAATGGGAGTAATTCTTGCTTAGGATGTCTATGTCAAAACATTTATGCATTTAGATGTATAGTCTATCTACTTGTAAGCCCCCAGTCCTTCCCAGCCAGATAGCAACTGGCAAACTGCTTAATAAACTTGCAGTTTCGGGCAATAGGTCTGTGAAGAGTAACCTGAAATTTTTATTCCACATTAATGAGCAGAAAGAATTGTAGAACACTTGACATTCAAGTAGCTACACCACTTCAACTCCAGCCTCTCTAGTCTGCTATTGAATGGGAATGTGAATGATAATGTGATTTCCAGTTTGATAAACTTTCATCATTTAATCTGCCTGTGAGTAGTGAAGGTGT
The DNA here is from genome assembly GCF_000695765.1 of Mesitornis unicolor. Classification (NCBI taxonomy): domain Eukaryota; kingdom Metazoa; phylum Chordata; class Aves; order Mesitornithiformes; family Mesitornithidae; genus Mesitornis; species Mesitornis unicolor. Next base: position 5,162 of record NW_010166429.1, read on the forward strand.
TGTATACCTTACTGTAGCATAAGGTATATATCCTGTGTATATATCATACTATATACACTACATATATGTTTTGTATATCTAACACAGTTAAAAGACTAAGTTCATCCAGCCATTTGGGTTGTGATTTGGAAAGGAATTTGATGATTTTTATAAGAATTCAGAGAGCAAATGGCTCTGCCCTTATGTTTACTGTTGGAATAAGGAAGTCCAGACTTCTTTGGACTATTTGAAAATGCAGAGTTAACAAGGATGATCACACTGATGCCAATATCAATATCTGCAAGTTTTGGTTTAGCATTAACTTGTGGATTGATTTAAAATATAGTTAACTATGGTGAATGCAGTGAAGATACCTAAATACTGTTGTACATAACATTGGTTATGCTATGGTTTTTATAATAAAAATCCAGCCCAGAAAATCATGTGCAATTTTCATGTTAATTTTTAATTTAAAAAACTTTTTATATTTCAGGAAAATTGGCATACAGACAAGATGGTACACGAACAGAGAAAAAAACTCCTAAAGAAAATGAATACATTTTAAGACTCTTATAGGGACTCAGAATCACAGAATCACAGAATCACAG
>NW_010166430.1:0-23136 GCF_000695765.1 Mesitornis unicolor
ACGTTACGTTACGTTACGTTACGTTACATTAATATAGCATATCTTCTGAGAAGCTGTCACTCACTTTTAGAGAGAAGAAGATACCGAAAACCAGCTGCATGATCTATTTCTTCCCCTCTCCCACCTCTTTAACCAGTCAATGTGATAAAGAAGTGTTCAGTGGTGGTATTTGTATCCTTCTGTTCTGGAAGTAACACAGTCTCTTGGACCCATGTTTCGTTGGTAATGGCACCAAATGTATACTTTTCGTAAAACCTTTTTAGTAAATATATGTTTAACTGCCTGTTTGGTTTTTTCCTCAGACTTTAGGCTATAGTAATATTAATGTTTCACTCCATTGATGGTGATATATAGAGAGTATGGGCTAGTTTTCTATTATAGAAGCTCTAGCTTCAGCTGATTTAAAACTTTATTGTCAGTCTGTAGCCTTCTTTTCAGGGATTTTAAAAATAGTAATCAATCAAATTCAACTCACATAGTCCTAATTAGTTATTTAGGCTTGAATTTGTCACTAGGTTTGGACAATGATTACTTGTATGTCTGTATTTTTTGCAAAATGAAGGCCTTACACATAATTGGAGCAAATGGAAACCAAAGGTAAGCCAACAGGACAATGCATACACTCTCCTGGCAGCAGCTGCTGTTACCATCCTCTAGGGACACGTGCTGCAGGTTTGTGACTGGCTATAGGTGGAAGAAATTCAACCCATGAGCAATTCTGGCGTTGATAGGTCAGGCATTTATAGCACTGAAGCATCTTATGACTCTGGATTTGATAGGAGTTATACACTTAGAAATCATGTTATTACCTGGGAATTTGTGGTGCTTCAGGAATGGATTCAACCATTATATATACAAACACAAAGATGATTCTGTGTGGTTAATGTGCTACAGGAGTATTTGGACAGCATGGATTCAGCTCCTAAGTCTGTGACTGTCTGTGTGACCTGGAGTATGCAGGCCAAGGCCAGTAAAAGGGCTTAGACACATAGCTCCTGTTGGAGTTTGATGGGTATTGGACGCTTGAATATCATTGCAGATGTGTCCCTTAATCTGTTTGTGTTCAGTTATTTAATCTGAAATAAGAATGGTATTTACCAAGAAGGTGGTCAAACACTGGAACAGGCTTCCTTGAGAGGTGGGTGATGCCCTAAGTTTAGTCACATGCTTTAACTTGGTCAGCCTTGCCTTGGTCAGGCAGTTGGACCAGGTGACCTTCCGACTGAAATATTTTAGTCTATTCTATTTCTTTCCCATGCTGAAGTTTTGCCTCTTTTATTTGTGTAAGATCTTCATTAAGAACTGTTTTTGACCAACGTGTGGTCAAAACCACATATATCAGACCAGTAGTATCCTAGTCTCAATGGACAGTGAGATAATTCACAACAATCTGTAGGAGTAGTGATAATAACCACACCCAGCCACAGAAGAGAGTTAAGAGCTTTCTGTTCTGTGCTTGAAACATATTTATTTTACTGACAAGGAGTGGAGGGCGAAATAGACTGACATGCTTTTCCCAGAAAGCAAGGGGTTCCTGTTACAAACCTGTTGTAGCCTTTGATGGTGTCTAACGTGTCTTGTGTTCTCTGTTGTTTCTATCAAATGGTAAATGATTTGTGGAATACAATGAAACTGGGAATGCTTTTTGAATTCTTATTACTCCAAATTAAAGGAAAATAATTTCAGGAGTTTGGATTTTGGTGTTTCATACTGTAAATATGTCACTCAGAACATTTTTATGCATCAGTTCCATCTAAAAAATAATGATGAGATGTCTTGCCTTTATTGTAACACGTTATTTTGTGCTGAGTGAAAAGTTGAAGAGAATAGGTCTTGCTGAAAGCTTAAATCTCAGTTAAGTATAATTTTATTGAAAAAATATTCATTTAAACACTGCTTATTTTTAATAGTATCTTCAGTCATGGAAAGCTTCTGAGATCAGTGGCAAGACAGAGTGTGACTGGTTCCTGTAGCAATCTTAGAGATCCTGCATCACAGAGACCTATATCTGACAATGCCACATTGCTTACATTCCTCTTTAGATTGCTAGGGTGTTCTTTGAGTGGCAGGACTTCTTGCTTTTTATACAGAAAATATAATTTAATTACTTCATTTTTAATATTCCAGAAGAGACAAATAGAGTCAGACTTTTAATATCACTGCATTTTATATTTTTCATTAGGCATACAGTGTAACTGTAAATGGATGCATACTAAAAAACACATTTGTTCTACTAGTTGAGATCTGCTTCCATATGAGATGCATGTGAGAATTTAAGGCATGTTCTTTCCATCTTTTGTATGATATCAGAAAAATGCACTAGGGGGAAAAGAGCTCAACATTCAAATGTGGTGTCCAGGCAGCAAAAAGCAAAGCTAAAAAAACCCCGTCCAAAATGTTAACAAATTTTTCAAATACTGTATCTACTTAATTAGACTGTGAATGAAGACAAGTACATTACTTCCATCCACTTTCTGAAATGTCTCAAATGTTTCAGTAAGCACAGACTGAGGACTTAGGGAAATGCATGGTTAATTTAATGTGAAACTGTTTACATCAATCATAGCATTCTTCAGCATTTAGTTTTGGTAATTGGGTAACCAAGCCACGGCTTGACCAGTATTATAATTATTATTTTTAAGTATGACTTTTTAAAAATCTGATTGAAGAAATTAATCATAAGAGTTATCTTCATCTGGCCATGTAATTACTCTGTAGCAATTTAGTGGTTTCTTCACTTGCCTCCAGGAAGTGTTTTATTTTTAATAACAAAGGCTTCAAAGACTCAGCTGTAAATGGACTTTTTATTCAGTGACCACCATTTAACATGTGTGAGGCAGTAGCAGCCTACTGTACTGGCTGGTAGAGGTTATTTTTCCTCAGATGTGTAAGAAAAAAGCATGCTTTGAGCATTCCAGCTTTGCAGCAACTGAGTAGAAACCATTGAGTCATTCCACTGTTGGTCTGATCTACACAGATTACATAGTTTAAAGGGACAAGCATCCTAGTATATACTGGTCATCTTAATAACACTGCGATCCAAGCTGGTTTCTCTAAAGGCTATTGACAACAAACTGAGAAAATTGACTGCCTATTTTTGTTTGGATTTGGAACTTAGCCTTGCTGTAAACCTGTGAATGAGAGTCAGTGCATGGTGGGTTTTGCTGAGTGGAGTTCTGAGCCCGGCCTACTGGAGCTGTTCCTTGGGAATGTGGTGTGCTGCTCCTCTTCTGAACCCCTTAGAAAGGAAGGAAGAAGGGATATGTGTTTCAGGTAGTACTATAAAACGTCTGGAAGTGGCACCTACTACAGCTTGCCTGTTAGTGACACGGCAAACATCTTGTCCTTGGACTCCATTGTGTCTAATTTTAATGTACTGTGGTAGGTTACAGGCTAGTAACCTTTTACAGAACAGAAGAGTATATATTAACACCCTCTCCAGATCTATACCATAAAGAGGATTCAGTTTTACTCCTTCAGCCCAGGTGAGCTACTTAGGGAAGAAAGTATGAGATGCTTCCCTTCTTCAGGTGTGCCTCCAAAACTACATTTAACCTATAGCAGTGCAGCTTTTATAGCTTCACTGTGATTAGTCACATTGACTTAGATCAACTGGGGAAGTGGTCAAGAATCTTTTCTCCAAGGCAAAGTTTTATGCTGACAGCTGAGCTAATGCATGATCCTTGATGAATAATTCATGCAAGAAATGGCTAGAACACTTAAACCAGTGCAGGGCTGCAGGCTTACATTGTGGGGTTCCTGGATTTTCTTCATGTCCATTTTTAGAAGGTAAATGGTAGAATGTAGCTACTCTAAGTTTGTTAGAATGGAAACAATGTACTTTTTAAGAAACTCTACAAATGTTGGATCAAATTTTACTGGATATAGGGATCTTCCAAGAGGGACCTTGCTTTCAGGTAGGAGATTCATGATAGTCCACAGGCTTTTCTTTGTGAGAAATCTTCTTGCATGTTCAGAAAACATGATAGAAATCTTCCTATCTGGGGAGGGTGATTTAAAAAGAAAAAAAAGTCAAACATATGCCAAAAGTAAAAAAAAAAAAATCACACCAGGACATCAGCTTATATCTCATTTATTATATTTTCTGGGTAGGGATGAAGCCAGACTCTTGAAGCATTCACTCACTGCCTGCAAATTTTCACAGCAGTATGTATGATCTGAAAACACTTCAGTAATGTTACAGTTCCAAGCTAAATACTGGAAAGTGAAGAAGTAGTTATACTAAGTTGTTACTGGAATTGTGTTGGTGGGTTAATGGTTGGACTTGATGATCTTAGAGGTCTCTTCCAACGTTAATGATTCTGTGGTTCTGTCTCTTGGCAGAAGACTGTTAGCACAATGCTTGGGAATAGGGGTTCTCTCTGAACTTAAGTCATCTGAAGGTATCCTAACTGAGTGGCTGCAAGTACTCGTATTTCTTAGGATTATGTCTACAAAAAAAGACATAGTGTAAGAGTACCTGTGGTACTGTAGACTGATATGGGACTCGTTAGACTTTGACACAAACGAAGTAAACTGAAACCAGTGCTGATTGATTTTTACAGGCTGTCTGTAAGCAGCAGTAGCTCGCGTTGCTGCTTTTTGAGCAGCTTGGCTCTCTACATAGTGCTCGGCTGTTTGGGGGCAAGATAAAGAGCTGGGGCTGTTATCTCATCATGCCTTCCTATCGGTCAGAGCCCTCTGTTCCTGCTCGGGGCTGCTGCTGGTCCTTCTAAACACTGAGAAGACTAGAACCTGGGAGTCTGTATGGAGTGACTTCAGCAAGTGTGTTAGTGGGTTTCTGTGTGTTTGTCCCATATTTTATTCCAAGTGCAGCTACCATCCATGACTCAAATGTAATTTTTTTTTTGGAGCAGAAGGAACCGGCCTTGCTCTGTCCAGCTTCTAGTACAATGGGATCCTAGTCTGGGGTGTACATTTTGCTATCAGAGGACAGTCTGACAGCAATGTTCTAAGTAAGACAAATCCAATCACAAAGTTAAAAATAGAATATGTGTCATCAGTGATGTTGAAAACTGGGCATTTTTAGGAGCGAAGTGATGAGTTGAAATGTTGTGATACAGGGATGGTCAGTGCTTCCAATCTTGATTACATACTGTACATTTAATATCACTACACTTACTGTGACTTCTATTATTCTTGCATTTCAAGCCTGTTGCAGCCATACTTGTGTTGAACATATAACAATGGAGAAAACCCCAACACATTAAAAACAGTAGAAATGTAAGAAACACTACCTTACTATCTTTAGCTAACTTAATTATTTTTAGCAAACTTTTGCCATGTTGACATGAAAGTTTTATAGGAAGCTTGTGTCAGGTAAGTGCTAGCTATTGTTTTAATGCAGATTTAATTACTCTGTAGGACATCTCACATGCTTAGCAAGTCCTTGTCCAGGGATGATTGTCTCAGCTCTAGCAGCTCTAACTTTTGGGAGTAATTCAGAGAAACTGTTACTGATGCTTGAGTTAGAAAGCTTCCTGATGCAAAATTTCAAGCATTATAACTGAGCCCAAATTTGAGCAAAAATTGATGACAACAAGTAATAAAACTATAGGACCCCATACAGAGTGCAAAGATGGTTAGAGTCTCTGGCAAGTGTCAAAGAAAGTCAGAGGTGATTTCAGCAGAGGCCAGTTAGACAAGGCAACAGGTACCACTTCTGCCTCCTCTTGGCTCTACAAAAAATATTTTCTGGATGGTTTGCATGTCCAAATACTGTTTCACAAGCTGCAAATTATTTGTGCCAATGGGTTGTATAATTATTTGGCCATGTACAGCACTGCAAGATGCATATTAACAACTGTATTGGTTATTGCATTTGGAAGGCTGATTAGAAAGAGCAAGCACAGTTGGCAACGCTAAAGTGTATATGCTATGTTTGTACCATCCTTTGCAGTTGCATGGTACCCTTCAGAATTATTTAATTATAGTTGGTAAAAGGAAAAAAATGTGATGTGTGCTGGTATGAGATGTAGGAAAGTAAAGCACTTAAGGTCAGTAAAATGGTGGTAAAACTAAGATTAGCTAGGAGCTCTCACAGCAGAAAGGATAATTATCTAAAGTATTTCCCGTCTCCTAAGTATGTTCCTTGCTTTCAGAAAGTATCTAGAATTTTCTTTCTCCTGAAGTTTGCTACCCAACTCAGTAAAAACACTTGAGGATATGCTAGGTGCCCTCAAGAACAGAGTTGATATAATGTAGTGGTAAGCCTGCTTTTGAGTGGTGTGTTTAACACCTAACACATCTCGGAACACATCATGTAACCAAAATTAAAACATTAACCTTCAAAACATTAGAACTAATTGTAAGGAAAATTAACACTTTTGATACTGAATTTTCAGTGTGATTTATTTACCTGGATAATACTTTTTCTGCAATATCCATTCAAGCATATAAAATAAATACCTGAACTGCAGTAATCACCATCAAAGGTTTTTTTTGAGTTTTTTGTAACATGACTGAATTAAGGAACTAAAATATGTACCTAGATGGAGCATGTGTTCTGCTGGTATTTCTGTTGAATTGGTTTACAAAGATAGGAAGCTTGAAGAATTTTTAAAATTTGCTAATGTGGAGACTGGCTTAGCTGAAGTGAAAACATTTCATGTTTTTAGATATAATAGTTTTTTGAAAACTATTTTGTGAATAGAAACTGAACAATTTCACTTACAGAAAGAAGATGAAATTAAATATTCGTGGTTGGTTAGATTCAATGACACTGTGCTTCCTAAGAAGTAGAAAGTTAAAAAAAAATGGTGTTAAGATATGTTTTTTCTTGGGATTCTTGTAAGAATTCCCAGAGGGATGAAAAAGATGTACTGAATAAGCAATAACAGAAATAGCATTACTGATAGTAGATGTATTTTCGAAGTATATCACAGAGACTTGGATGTGCTCCAAGTTCTGTTTGTAAACATCTATTTTGCAATTTCTGAAGTTTCATCCAAGTCGAAGAGTTCTAGTGGAGGAAGCTGTTTTTTCTGACATCTTCCTTGGCAAATCATTAGTCTCACAAGCACGCATAAATTTGTGCTACTTGTACCCTTTGGAGCATTCAGGAGGAATGCAATGAAGAGAACAGTGGTCGTTCAAATACATGTCAAGGTACAAATAATACAATATAGTAACACAAAATCTTTCCCCATTACTTCATGTGTTCTTGTCTCTGCCAACTGATTGGGTTGTGAGGTTTCACTGTTCTTGAGGATCATGTCCTAAAAACATTTTTCTAATGTTCATTTTTCAGTCAGGAAACTCTGAATACTTGTGGCTTCTCAATCTGACCTTCCCGATCTGATTACTATTTTACTTTATTTCCCATCTGGGAACATACAAAGGATCAGTCCATTTCCTGGAGGAAAGACTTTGCTGCTCACTGTTCAAGCTGTTAGAAGAGCCAGCTGTGTGCCTCACAGGACATTAGGTGGCTTTGTCACTGAAATTTCCAAAACTAGATCAGGTTAGATATGTCTGAAATATAGAAAAGTAAAAGGCTTAGTATTGGTGCTAGCAGAACAAAAGGTAAAATCAAGACCTCTCTCCTTTCTGCTACTACTTCAGTGACGCTCCTTTCTAGGTTTAAGTACATGCATCTCTTTCCTTCTCCAGGGCAAAGGCAATATAGAACTGGAAAACTGTCTGGTCATTTATAGCAGGATTAGAGGAAAATCAGAAATTGGGATACAGTATTCTAAATCCAGGGCAATGGCTTTAGAGGGATGATTTAATGCTCAATCCTTGAACTCACGGAGATAGGTAATAAAGAGAAGCCAGGTCTCTAAGCTTTCTGGTAATAGAGACTCTCTTAAGTAAAGCATTGAAATTGTTTGGAAAGCCTCTTACCAATAATTGCAGCTGTTCTGCTGACTGCACACTGGTTCATTCTGTCTGTCCCCTTACGTCTTTACTGGTATCTAGCAGTTGATCTGATCATTTTTAAGTAGCCGTTCTGCAGTTCAGAACGATATTGTTTGCAATGTCTGTATAGGGAAGGGGGGAAACAGTGAAGTTTTATTGTGTTTGCAAACCAGTCCATTGTGACCTTGTGATATAAAATCAGGAGCACAGCCTGACCTTTCAGTGTATGAAGACAGTGCTGACGTATGAAGCGCATGGATTTCTCTCTCTTGCTGTTAATATAGAGAGGAAGAAAGATCTGAAACCCAGCTTACGCATTTGGTCTCTGCTGCCTACTTTCCCATGTGTTTTGTAGTTAGTTTTCTGCTTTCCCAACAGTATAACATACAGAAAGGTACTGTTTCCTGGAGACAATGTATATAACATATAAATCTAGCATTACTGTTATCATTTACAAAAAACCTATAAATACAACCACCTCACAATGGTACTGCTCTGAAGATAAACTTTCATGAAAGTTTCGTTTGAGTGCAGTTGTAGTGACAGAATGACCGATGAGAGTAGAAGTATGGGAATGCTGAATTCTTACTTAACCTAGCAAAGCTGTATACCACCGTAGGTATCTCTAGTTGAAAATCCAGAAGCATAATGTCAGATTCATGTGCCTTAACCTGGCAGGAAAAGGCATCTATACAATGTGTCTGAAAGTTGTTATGTTTATGCAAGCTGTAAAATATCTCCCAATGACTGAGACATAATCATGCCTCAGGTGAGGCAGTCATGGCTTGGAGCCCACGTGCACAAGTCCTGACATATCTTTACTGAAACCTGGAGCATAGCTTAAGGACACTTGAGCAGCTGTAGACTGAGTCAGCTTGGCTTGTCAGTTTGGTCTCAGTGCCCACAGTTGAAGCTGGAGGACTGGAACAGCAGCAGAAAAGGGGAGATGGTGATGGTGTGAAGTAGAAGCCCTGTTTGGATTGGAAAAGGATGTGGAGAAGAGTCAGAAAGGGAAAGAAGGTGGGCTGAAGAAAAGGGTACTGGGGAACTGGACCAGAGGAAGCACAGGACACTGCCGAGTTTCTCAAGTAACTCTTCACAACAAAACTGAAATGCCTGCTTGATAGTGTCAAAATAATTTTCTTCTCCATCAGAGTTGTTGTGTTTGCGCAGAGAAGGCCACAACAGGGACAGCCAAGTTTTCCATTGTCCAAACATATAAAAAAGTTTCAAATTGTCCTTTTAACAGCATGTTTCTTATAAAGCATCCAGCACAGTCAGATTATATCACTAAAAATAAATATACAGTTGGGCATAAAGCCAGAGGATTAGCTACAGTTCTGGTTTATCAAGAACAACAATACTTGTATCTGAGCAGAGGGAACTGAAATACTGTAGCACTTGAACACATGGTAATTAATGGCTCCTTAATAAGTACTTGGTGAAATGCTGACGTACTGGGTGTTCCCAGTAAGTGATTGAAAGACACATTGTTGGTGTGGCAGAAACACAGATGTGGGTTCAACAGCTGAATTCTTTAATGAGATTCTCAGTTCCTCAGCAAATGGAATTGCCTCTGTACCTCTCCTTTAATGCTAGTACTCATGTGCATTTTTAACTGTGTCTAATATGGGAATAAAATGGTAATGCAAAGGCTTTGTCTATCCTACTGTGCCTCCCCAAGGGGTTTTAGGAGTACAGATTTTCTACTAACACACTAGTGTGAGTAGCTAGTTGGGTGCTATATGTATGCTTTTAGAGGCTGGATTGGGATTAACTTCTTAAAATAATTCCTATAGACTGCACTAGAAATACATCAATGCTCCACTTACATTTGGAGGCTTTCAGATCCTGGATTCTAATCTGACTTTTCAGCATGGTTACTCTCTAATTAAGGACAGCTTTCTGTGGATTAGAAACTGTGCCATGTCTAACCCCAATGTAAATTAGATATATTAGCTCTTTGCCCAGCAAGTGTTGAATAACTGGTTTTAGTGTATTAACAAAAAATCAACTAGCATTTGGTGTCTATACTGAAAAAAAAATCTTTGCCAGGATGTACTTTATCCTTTCACTGTAATGGCAGACTTTCTTCATTTACTTCCATAAGAAATACTAAATTTTATGAATGAGTCCATTGGTGTTTGACAAACTCTGATCTGAAGATACATAAAATATTATCTCAATTGATAAAAGGCCTACATGGTTGTTATAAATCGTGACTTTACTTTGCATAGCAAAGGACAAATATGACAAATCCTATCAATGTGTCTATATTTATCCTGATTTCTTTTACAGTTCTGTCCCATATACAGTTCTATGGCTCTAAAGTAACTTAAGACTACCATATGGAGTCTCAGGTTGTTCAAGGCAGCAAGTCTCGTGTTTATACTATCCTAAACCTTGTGTAGTTTTTATGTTTGTGCAAAGTGTCTGTACAATTGTGGAAGGTAAGTATCCATGTTGATCTATATGTCTTAGATAGAAGGACATAATCTTCCTTCTTTAATGAATCCTCATAGAATTTTCAAGTAGCTGTAAATCTAGTGTGGTTCTGACCTAAGAAGTATACAGTGCTTTTCCTGACAACAAAGTGTTGCTTCTCTATGATGCCCATTTTCTACAGCAAAGCCATACCCAAACAGACAAAACTGCAACTTGAGGTAGGATGACAGCATCATGAATTTTTTAAAATGGATTTTTAAACCAATTTTTATAAAGAATCAATCTGTCTGTGGTTTGGTAGGCTACATGCATAAGTTTCCTGATAATATAACTCTTTGTTTAGTGTAAGGTAAAGAAGCAGGAATAGCATCAGTCCAGGGGAAGATGGTGTGCTAAATGTAGATAAAGTTGGCTGGGAAGACATGAAGTAACTTTTCATGGCTTCTTTCCCTGGTTATGGTAACCTATGCGTAATCAAGAATGTCAGTTCAGTAAGCTGAAGTACAAAGTGATTTAAATGGATAACTATCCTTTCTTGCTTAAGTTTATCCCAAACTCACTAATTGAGGACTGCTCTGCTGCACATGTTCTGGAAATGTGCAGGCAGGGAGAGGAAGGGAGAAGGAGAAATAACTTGCCCTGCTGCTCTGTGTGCTGCTTACACATGGGATCTTCAGCATTTAAACATGACGAAGTGAAAGAAAGCTCAGTCTTGCAAGTGCATTGTCTTTAGTGTCACTAGCAGCTTCAAGGGAGTCCTACCTCTTGGTGTAGCACTAAAGCTGTAAGGTCACAGTTATTAATGGAAGCAAAACAGCCCTTGTAATTCCAGAAGAAAGCAGAGGGCTGGTATGTGATGTTGGAGGATGGAGAGGCTAGACCTCATTTAGACTTAGACTGTAGGTGTAGTGCTTCAAGCCAGATGTGGAGCTGTACCTAATACAGACAGTGTGATTTGGGCAGCTTAAATAATTTAGTTGTCATGAGCTGGAAGATGCTGAAGAGCTAAGGGGCATCCTCTAGGTTTTCTGGTAAATATGTGGCTATTCTTAATTTCAAATTACTTCTTTTCTTCTTGGTGTTCTAGCATCTCCAAAAGTTCTTGCAACTGCTGGCAACCAGCACGGTTTAGAGCAGCCTTTGGCTGTTACAGGATTGTGAAAACACAGGAGGGGCTTAACACCTTTGCATCCTCTGGATCCTTCCATGCTTTCCATGAGCTCAGCTTTCTCACTTGCAGCCAAGTCTTCCTATCTCTGCAACTGTCTGCTTGCTGGGAATGCTGCCAAATGCCAGCACCTGTCAGAGCAGAACAAACTGCACAGACACAACCCTTGCTGTTGATCAGCAGGGTGCTGGGATTCAAGGGTAAGGGCAGGCCAAGAGGACAGCTGTGAATCTCCTCCTCTTGGTAGGAGCTGTGCTACATATTCTCTGATATCGTGGGTTTGCTGTAACAGGACTAAAAGGTAATGCCCTAAAAAAGCAAGTAAGTGTCATATAGATTGAAAGAAAAATGCAGTGTAGTCATGAGCCATTACTGCATGAAATGTGTATGATTTTGTACAACTTGCTAGGGAGCAAGTGAGGACACTATTTAAGGTAACACCACATTGACTTTCTCAGGGTGATTCCAGTTCCCTGCTCAGCAGCACACTTGTTTATCAGATCTTTTTTTGATGTACGTCCCTGACTTTTGGTCCCTTTGTCTTCTAACAGCCATCCATGACTGCTGTGTTGTCCATATCCATGCCTGTCTGCTGTCTCTGTGCATCTCCCAGAAGTGATGGAACTGATTTAGGCCTTATGCTGCAGCTCTGTTGTTTAGTTTTCTAACAATTTTGTTTCTCCTTGCAAGTTAAAGAGGAGAGAGAGAGAGAGAGAGAGAGAAAGCACACCATCCTTGTCCAGCCCTTTCCCCGTAAGATAAGCTACAAAATCCTGTCTCTTAAGATGGAAGGAGTTTTTCTTTGGTTTTAGTGAGGCAAAGCCTTAGTCTGTTCAGTAGTAGTTAGTGATAGTAAATTTAAATAGTATAAAATCTGAAGTTTCAATTCAAGAATGTGAAATGGCTTTAAAACAGGAGCAATTGCTCATTTTTAAGAGCTAAGATGAGTAAGTGTTCATGGTAATTTTCCGATGGAAGTTTATTTTGGATAATTCATTTGGAAGTGTTTCAGTTATTTAACACAATCTTTCTTGAGTGTTGACAGTTGTTTCCACATACTGGAGTATGGGAATAGCTTCACAGATAATATTAAGTTATTTATTCCTTGAATCCTGTAGCACGAGATGAAGATTTTTCTCCTTCTCCAATTTAACATTACGATCAACACCTATCTGCTTTCAATTTGTGCATGAGGACTATATCCTCACCAGGTATTTCATAATCAAGAAGTCAGATTCTATTACGTCATTAAAGAGACCAAAAGTGAAGTTGTGTATATGTACAATCTTTGCCTGGCAACACTAAAGTCACCATTGCATGCGAGTAGTATTAGGGCAGGTGTTAGTCATTGCATTTTTCGTCATGGGTCTAACACCTCTTTCCTGTATTTCTAATAACCTTTCAAATGTCTTAGAGAAGTCTATTTTTTCTGAAGTGCAAACTATGAAATAACTTTCAACTTCCAGTCCACTCGCCAGAAAAGTCTGTAACAAAGTATGGAGAAGGAGCTGGAGAAAAGTGACCCAGGAACAGCTGCCCTTGAATGGCCTCTTTAATGTCTCATCCTTTGACTTTTGTCAAAGTGGTGGCGTAAGGCACTAAGAACAACCTATTGCTCTTGCTGCATCTTCCTCCGCCCCTTGTACTTTCAGGACAAGGAGGTTTTGTTCAAATTTCAAACACTCTCATATTACTTACTACCAAGTCAAGTGAAGGACAGAGAGGGGAAAGGTTTGCCTAATAAACAGTAAGGAAAATAGTGTGTCTGAGAAGATGGAAGTATTGAAATGCAAGTGTTTAAGTACATAGTCATAATTTTTATTAGCTGACACTGTGACAGAATCTCTTCTCCATAAACAAAGGTATGTATACTTATCACTAAATTATCTGAATTTTAATTATGTTAATTTCAATCACCTAGATAGGTTTAAGTGAATCAATTTAGAATTTGTATTGTACATTTAACAGCTGATCTATAATTCAAGCCTTATTTTTGATCACAAAAAAATTTTTAAACACCTCTTAATGAAAAAAACCTAGGATGCTAGAATGCCAATAAAATACTCTTAGAGAGTAAAGCATGCATGATGTTGCCTGACACTTTAAGGATTTAGGCCTTGAAAATTTCTAAGAGGTAGGAAAAAAAATTCCTAAGACTTAGTAATTTTACAATGCAAAACTTGTGTGTGTTGTTTGGTCCTTAATGATATAATGTGGGAAAATTTAGCAATACTGTTCAAATTCTCTAAAAAAGTCTAGAAGATATACCAATACAAATGAATGATTATGTTCTTAATAATGTTCTCTATACATCAGAGCAGAATAAGGTAGTACATAACACTGGGCTTACTAGTCCTGAGCTGATAGCTGTAATGGGAACTGTAGGAATAAGTTTACTGGTTTTGCTCTCTTAAACACTTCTGTTTCTGGCAGCTTCTGATGTTACCAGTCTGTGTGAGATCATTTTGGATTTCTCAAACACAATCTGAATGGTTAAGTCAGGACTTGGCATCATTATGTTTCTTGTTGTGATAAATATGTTGGAAATGACAAAAGCATAACAAAATTAAAATGCAGGAGATACATTATTTAATTTTTTATTCCTCTTGTAACGTAGTTACGGATTCAACACCCCCTTCCTTGCCCCCTAAATAGTTATTTGATGCTTTCCAAATCCTTTCCTTCCTACTCCTTCTATGCTGTGAAATCCAAAGATTGTGTTTTAATGCTCTGCTTCAGCTGGTCTAGGGAAGAAAATTTGTCTGGCCTCTGGGCAGCTGGCACTTGACCTGATGACAACTATTTCAGTGATGTGGCGGCTCTGCCACACATGAAATCCTTTGCTTGTTTATCTCACAGGTGTTAGTTATGAATGCTTTCCCCACAAAAGAGATCAGCTAAAAGTTTGAACAGTTAAGGAGGGTCATGACTTACCATGGTTGAGTAATGGGTTGCTAGAAATAAGAGATATTAGTGCTATTCCCATGTTATTGTGAACCAATGCTTAACTTTGTTTCCACATTCTCAAACAACGAAATTACAGCATGTCACTAACTAGCAGCGTTTTTTTTGTCCTGAGGTGAGTTTATTTAAAAAAACAAAGTCTCAGTAAAATGCTTAACATGCCTTTCAAATTTAGAGCTCACCCCTTCTGCTGTTCTTGTTTAGGAATTTAACCCCATACACAACCCTGCTGTTGTTGAACAGTGTTTGTACCAGACCTGCTCTATAGAGCAGGAGGGCATGGTGGGCAGTAGGAGTTTAAAAAGTGGATTTCATGCACTTGTTTGCATTTAAATCATTGAACTCACTATTTGTAAGTTTCTCAATCTGTGAAAACTAAGGTAGTATTTCCTTTATCTACAGATGTCGGGAAGATGAGCTTGTTAAATTCAATGTACTCAAGATTCACAGATAAAGGTGCTATTAAATTACTGTGTCGGTTGCCCTTTAGTGAGGATTCAACTGTATTTACTTATAGGGATTAGATGGTGAATCTTTATTTCCTAAAGAATCAAAATTAACCACCAACAACTATGTCAGGAATCTTAACAACTATGTGTCGAGCAGTAGACTGATAATTGTTTACCTAGAAAGCTTTCTCACTGGTTGTGCTGTGCTCTTCCACCCTCAAAATTAACCATTTCTAGGGCAGTTGCTTAAGGCCATTTGGTTTTATGAAACTGGTTCTCTTACAGTTATTAGCATTTGCTTAGAAAGTTTTACAGTTCTTCCCATGTTTGTGTGTTAAATATAAGAATTATTTTTTAATAATTTTGAGTATTTTAATAATCTGTTCATGTTGGTATGCTTTGAAAGCTATACAGGTGGGTATAGAGAGGCCATTTCCTCTCATCTATAGCAATTTATTGTTTACTTTTGCAGCCTAGAGCTTGGAAACATGCTGTGTCTACACATTTGCCTCAAAAGCTCACAAAAAAGTGGAACAAGCTGACCTGAACTCTTATGTTTCTTTTCTCCCTGCTGGTCTTGCTTGAGAGGACACCTTTTGTAGGCCAAGTAAAGAGAGACTGTGGGATTCTTAAGTTTTGACTGGTAAATCGTGATTCTAATTCGTCCTCTGTTCTGCTTTGCCAGAGAGATTCTACTCTGATTTATACCAGAAGAGCATAAATTGACTCAAATGACTTAACATAACGTACTTAGTCTTCAAAGACATTTAAAAGTGTTAAGGGACCATGAATCCCCTATAGCATTTTAAGGTTAAGATGATAGAAACCAATGTGTGAACCGAGCTGTAAAATTATCGAACACTTCTGCAGCCATCTTCCTTAAATTAGTGGTATTGAATGAGTGGTCTGATTTGTTTTGTGAATTTTTTCATGTAACCCACAACTGCAAATCCCTGAGCCTTTTTTTTTTTTTAATCTGTAACTTGTTCAGGAAGTATTCTCTGCCAGATGTTTGTACTGCGTTATCCTTTAGCCATTTTAACACTTTCTATTCTACAACTGATCGTAAATACTTTGGAAGGTTGTGGTTGGTGGTTTTTTGTTTGTTTGTTTGTTTGAGGGCTTTTCCCCCGACTTTTTAAAAACTTATTTATTAAGGTCTGAGACATTCATTTCCATATTTGAATTGTGTTAAACAAAGGCAGTGGTTCTGTGGAGGTTTTTTTAGTATTCTGATCTGATAAGAAGTTAACATACAGCTTCCAATTTTTTTTAAGCATTTTTTTTTAGTCATAGAATTTTTCTAGTTCTGTAAATTCCTGTCTCCTTTAAAAATCAATGTTCTGGTGCATTCATGAATTCAGCCTTGGCCTTCTGTACACATTGTATATAAAG
Source organism: Mesitornis unicolor (assembly GCF_000695765.1). Classification (NCBI taxonomy): domain Eukaryota; kingdom Metazoa; phylum Chordata; class Aves; order Mesitornithiformes; family Mesitornithidae; genus Mesitornis; species Mesitornis unicolor. Next base: position 16,303 of record NW_010166430.1, read on the forward strand.
ACTGCTCAGCAGAGCTGGCAGTACTCCCGCGTCAATAAATTAGACTTGATAGTGTTAGGTCTAAATGAGAGTACAAGTCTTTAAAGAGAAAAATAGTTGAATAAGAAAGGAATCTGCTGTCACTTAGAAATGGTTTTCCTCAACTCGCGCCCTCCAAAAAAACCCCAACCAACCAACCAAACACAGACACACATGCTGTAACATCCAACTCAAGCACTAAATAAAACTCTTAAAACAGATGTGCCATGATGAAGTTAAAAATGGCATTAGAAATTCCAACATAAACAGTAAGCATTCAAATCTGAAAATCACCACCACCATCTAGATAGATATACATTAAGTACCTGTTTGTAAGAAATAACTATTCCATTAACATTTTGGACTTTGAATACCAGTGAGATAAGGTTCAAACGTACACTTTATACTCCCAAAGGCTGTTGCAGAAAAGTTAGTCACATACTGAAGTGCCATTGTGCATGTTGACAACTTTCCTCAAGTGATGAGAATTCCAAGGGAATATATGAATTTTGTATATCCTCTCATACTTTGCTCAACAGAGTGACATATCTTGGAAGAGAGGGCACTGTGGGAAAGGGTGGATGCTGAAATATTTTGCTTGAGTAGAAAATGTGTTGGGAAGAGAAAGGAGAAACCAGTGAGCGAACATTGAAGAACAGGTACTTGCTACTGGAGATATCATTTCCTTCTGTACTTGAGAAACAGTCATAATGTAGAACGTTGTTCTATCACCTGATGACTCCTCCCCACCCGACTGAGGTGCCTATTTCATCTTGAGGTTATTCAAATCAGAAGCATTACATGCATGAATTACTATGGACATAGTTCGCAGAACAGTGAAATCCATTTCCATGCTTAGGTTGATCTAGTGTGCTCCTTCTGTGTAAGGTATTAGAAGCTTCGCCTTGGCGTGTATGAAATCCAGACTTGGTGAGGTTGTCCGCAGGCAACCTCATACCTAACCATTATACCTATATCTAAGTGTTCATATCCTTTTCTCTTTCATTTATAAAGTCTTGTCTGATGTACCTGAATGTTTTGATTATCAATATGAATATTCAGTCCTGTTTCAATCCTGTTTAGTTCTTATCAAGCCTCAAAGGCATCCCGTGACTCTGTTGTCCAGCATAATTATGAGGTGTCAGAGTTTTAGAAAACCTATTATCTAATACTTTCCAATAAAACAAAACCTGTTTTCATGCCAGGCAGTTTGATTATTAATCTAGGCTACAAATATTTGTAACGAGTTCATAAAAGCACAAAGAGTTCAAAAGCTGTTGCGAGCTGCATGGAAGGCTGGTGCTGCTTTGTGCTAATGCAGCTGGTCTTGCAACAGAGTGATACAAAATATCGTTGAAATCATGTTAACACACTTTGTTACTTGCAGACAACTGCAAAAATACCCTCAGGATGGAGGTAAAACTGTAGTGCTTTCTGTGTTCGAGTAATATCCCCCAAATGACTGAACTAATATCTCTGACTGAGCACCATGTCTCAAATTTAAAAACTGCCATTTGGGGGATATTATTTTAATAGATTAAAACACCACTGTTTCAAGCTGAGTTGAATGCACATTTGCTGATCCCAGGGGCCTGTACAGCACCTATTTTGGGGATGTGCTAAGCATACTGACATGATTTGCAGACTCAGAGCTGATTTTCCATGTTTTCAGAAAGAATTTGATTATTCAAGCATTTTTAGCAGCTGTATTTCCAAGAAAAAAAGGAAAGGACTGATGCATTGAAGGTCACTGATCTAGAAAAGTGCCCAGAACAATTGTTTTCTTCCTGGGTTCTGTAATGGGAGCTGGTAAGGCTGTTCTGGTCCCTCCTCAGAAACTCTACTTATTTTTTCACCATCCTTGATTATAAGGAAAAGACCTAAATGACTCCTGCAGCTGGTTTAACATTGCTCTCTCACAGGGTTCATCTTGATCCCTGCAGAATCCTGCCTGTAAAATACAACGCCAGCATGTTGTGTCTCAGACATCCTGCTGACACTACTCTGCTTATCTAATCATACTAATATTGACATATGACTGCTTCTCCTTTATTCTGTGGTAACCCTTGTTCTTTAGATACATACAATTTAGTGCAAATATGTCAATATAATCCAGGCTTGAGCTTTCAGTCATGTACTGAGCCTCCCCCGGGATCCTTTTGTAGATTTAAAGGTCATCACCAGGTAAGAGGTCACTGCTAGCCATGTTCCTACAAAACATGAATTGTTTCATCAGTGTTTTTGAGACTTTAAGGTTGGTTTTGATCTCATTTTAAAACCATAGAAAATTTAAATTTCAAAGTGTGTTTGCAAGTTTTGGAGAGAATAGCTGAAATGCTTCACTTTGAATTTGTAAATGTAAAAATGTTTTGTTTTATTGCAACTGTTCGAAGTAAGGCTACTTTGAAAAAGAACTCCAAACTTCTGAACTTCCATTTTCTTACAAAATGAAGTTTAACTGATAAGAATGTACAGTGTCTTTATGGTTTTTTTTAGAGACTCATTTTTTTCAAAATTGCAAGAGACTTCTGTTTTTTCCAGAAGATGACTCTTCTGGTAAAGATTACTTGAGCAATGCCAGGCAATGTGAGCAGTACTCATCTTCATGGTGAATACTGCTCTCCTTTAAAGAAGTTTATTACTTCCTATCTCTCCATACACCTATCTTGGGTGCTTTGAGTCATCACCCACAGCTGCTATAGGCTGGGGCCGCCATGGCTCAGCTCTCCAGCTACTATTCACTTCATACCATCGGAAGCTGTAGCTCAGCAGCTACTGGATTTGTAAGTTAGAAGCCTGTTTACCAATATAAAACTAGAGATGGCCCTGGGCCAAAGCTTTAGATTTAAGCTTTGATGCTAGAAATGTCATGTAAATAGTCTTGACCCTATGCTAACAAGGTGGGGACAGATAGTATTTCTAGTCTTAGTGGAATTTTATTAAGTGTAGTTTTCTAATGAGCAGCTATGAACTGAACATAATTTAATCTACATATCTGCGGTAGTGAGAACTCATTCTTGTGGTTGAAGATCCTTAAATATCTCTATATATTAGTACTTGAAAATATAAGCAGTGAAGATTTTAATCTGCTTATTTTACTATAGAAATTTTAGTTTTAAAGATGCTCACTTAAACAATATCAGCCCTAAGAAGCAAATGGATCACATTTCTTATCAGAAACACAGTATTTTACAGTTTCACAGAGAGAGTGCTAATGAACTGGCTAGTGAAGGGTTGTAGAACGAGTAATACCTCTTGCTGGGTGAAATCTATTGCATAATATTAACCTTTTGCATGAGCCAAGCTTCTCAGGATAGTAAACAGTACACAAATGATATCAATAGTGCAGCCTCAGAAAAGAAGCAAGTTATGATTGATTTACCATGGCAATGCCATTATACCTCTCATACTTTGAGGTCTGTATCGTGTCCCTAGCACTTATGATTCACTATTGAACTATTAAAATTACAGAGTCAAACACCTTTAAAACTTGAGATCCCACTTTTCCCTTTTAATATTTTACTGTGTCAATATAAGGAATTTTGTCAAATGTGCCTTAAAGGAAAGAATTCTTTTAATTCTGTAATTTCAGGAACTTTTCTACTATGATATATAAGAATATATTTCTAGTGCCATTCTATTCACGCTTTCAAAAACTAGTCAAGATCTGCAAATTGATGGGATTCAGGCTTTTTTATTTTAAGATTTTTAAGCCAAACAGTACGGTTTTTATTTGGCATCTGTGGTTTTGAGCCTTCACACTACCTTTTGCCTGTGTTCCTAGAGCTCTAATGTCTGAATTCTCTTTCAGTATTTGCAAGAGTACAGAACTAAGAACTGCAAGATTCCTGAGCTGGCAATACTGAAAACTGAGGATCTATCTTAGCATGCCATTAATCTGTAATTTATTTGACTGTGAGGGTCTGGAAGTTAAAATATAGTGGCTGTGAGTATTTGAGTCTGTCTGACCAGGTTAAAAATGAACAAATAGAACTGCTGGGAATTTGCTTACACGGTGAAGAAATTACTTAATCATAATATTCATTGCTATTTGTCATTTCATTCAAGGATGTTTAGTTAATGGTTACTGTGTTTTAATCCTATTTAAATAGTTAAGCCAAGTAAGAGTTGAAAGAAAAGGCGTGCAAATGTTAATACAAGGGATGGGTGTGTCTATTTTACCTGCCAAAGCACAGAATTCTAATATGATTACTATTTTCAAATAGGTTTATTTCAATTGGTTTGAATTACAATAAACAGAGAAGGTTCTTCTGACTTTGTGATAAGTAAATAACACATACAATTACAAATCATGCTAGCTTTGATGTAATTAGCTATGGCTTCACTGCATTTCCTTAAGAGAAACCCACTTCAGAGAGGATTTGGCCCTTTAGAAGGTTGGAGAAGCTGATTATGTGTCATACCCACTGCCAGTCACCATCTGGTGTGCTGGCACCTTGTGGTGCTTTAAATTTGACAATAACGTTACCCAGGTGTAAGAAAAGCAGGAAACTGAACAATAGTGAATCAGGACCGTGAAGTGCTGTTGGGAAATATGTGGTTCACAGTGTACAAACGGATTGTTCTTTCAGTTCGAGAAAGTGAATTTGGCTCTGTTAGCATTTGGCTAAGCTTTATCAGACGTGACATGAACAATGATCGGACTTTCTGATCGTGTCTGTATGTCACAAGAACATACACAAAATCTGCAGTAGTCCTTCAAGTGCTACAGTTTGAAAGGTAAGTGACCTCTAGTCTTAGTATGCCCTTCTAGCTCTTGTGGTCTCTTTCGGTAACACTCAGTTTAGAAATTATTTTTTTCTTTTAAACTAGAGAAGTATGAATGCTTCACTCCTTAAGGGAAAATTTCGCCTGTCTCTCAGAGCAGGATTTTCATTCTGCAGAGGATTGGCAACAGAGAATAATTCTTAATGGAATTATCCAGGAATTCCTTAACTTTTCAGCATTATGCAAATACAAGCCTAAGAACTAATGCAAATACGAGTTTATTTAATCACACTAATTTAAATAATCCTTATACTGCTGGTAAAAAGGAAGTCTTAAAAGAATCAATTTTGAGATTAACCCTTTGGCCCTGCACAACAGAGCACTGGCAGATCTTCTGTATGGAACAAGCAACCTGTTGCGATTTACCTTTTTAAACCAGTTTGCAGTTGTTTCAAAGTTATCTAGTGGTCATAGGGCACACTTCAAATATAGCCTTCTTTAGATTTCAGAATGCCTTCAGTTACCAACTGTTACTGGAGCTGTGTTTAGAAACAGACACATGAAAGAAAAAAATATAGGAGGTGCCCGTTCTGCTACTGACATAGCTGCTGCCTAAAGAAGAGCATTGTGAATCCCTTAGCAGCCAAGGAAATCTTGTGTTGATTTCCCTGGAGAAGACCCAAAAGGCATGTGTAAGCGGAGAGGTGGGTAAGGTGGAGAGTCTTCAGCCACCAGTGCAGATGGGGACTGTCTTTTGGAACAACCTGCAGTTAAATTGTGCTGGGGCTGTTTTAGCTGCCACCAACCAAGTATGAAGGAAGCATGAAAGTATCTTAGCTATTCAGGCTCTAATTCAGAAAAAGTAACATTTAGGTATTCCAATAGTACAATTTATATGATTGTAGTACACTCTAGAATTTGTTTTTCTTGGTGGTGGTTTACACCGCTGACTTTCTTCTTTTCTTTTTTCTTCCTCTCACTCCCTCCCTCCTTTTTTTTCCTGCTAGAAGCTTTGTGCATTGTAGTATGGAAGTTGTTTATGAAGGATTTATCCAAATGTGTTTCACTGCCTATGAAGTATCTTTAACCATGCCCCCTTCATAGTGCTGTTACCCAGACTGCCTGGCACACATAGTGTAAAGTACTAGTTTCAGAAAATTTGAAACTGGAGGTAGTGTCTCAGCTCATGTAATTTAGCTCAGTTCCACAGAGGTTTAAATGAGAATCTGTTTTTTAAAAATACCTCTTTAAAAATACACTGTCTCTGCCCACTGTAGAGAGATAGAACAAATTTTGTAACAGGCAGTTACAGAATAACTTGTTAATAGTTCAAATCTCTCCTGAGCCGGAGCTGCCACTTACATGGCTGCTGTCCTGAAGCATGTGGATTTTTATCTAAACCACTTAAGTGACCGCCCCCAGGAATGTACCTGTGACCAGTGACAGTTTTCTGCTTGTTAAAAAGGATGCATGAAGTCACATGCTTTTTTTGTGTGCACAAAACTTTCCTGAAAAGGTAGACCAGACACAAATCCATGTCTCAACCCATGGGAGGGGGATGCATGAGAGAAACGAATTGCCTAACTGGCTGCCAACTCAATGGCTCATTCCAAGGTCCAGGTGCCTGGACTGCAGAGATACTGTTGGGAAGGTGTGCACAGTGAGGCTGCACCTGCGTGGGCCTGGACCTTGGCCTCAACTAACCCATCCACCATGTCGGGGGTCAGGGCAGGTGGGCATGGGGCCCGCTTGTGGGGCCCAGGCAGGGGGAGAAGGTGGGCAGGCTGAGCTCAGCCGGTGTGTGTCCAGAAACGGCACCTGGGGCAGCTCAAGAAAGACTCCGTGCTGCCATGGATGTGGCTGACGGGTTTGTGGCCCTTGGCCCCAGGGCTGGCAGCAACCGGGAATTTTGCAGCCTCCCCCTTTGTCCGCACCTGGTGCCACCTCCGAGCAGCCACATGCCACCTTTCTATTGTGACATAGGGGTAACAAGGAGGCCCTGCGGCTGCCCTCAGCCCCCGGGATGGCATGACTAGGCTGACACCCCGGCGGGCACGGAAAAGCGGGACGGCCCCCTGCCAGCGGCTC
>NW_010166431.1:0-1341 GCF_000695765.1 Mesitornis unicolor
CCCCGGGGTGCTGACCCTGGGTGCTGGGGGGGGAGCCGCGGTGCCACACACTGGGGACACATCGGTCTCCAGTGCCATGGCACCCCCAGACCTGGGGACACATCTGTCCCCAGGGCCACTGCACCCCAACCTGCGGATGGGGACACACCAGTCCCCGGGGCTATGGCACCCTCAGATGTGGGTTTGGGGACACATCTGTCCCCAGCGCCATGTCACCCCCAGACCCAGGCATGGGGACACGTCTGTCCCCAACGCCACTGTACCCCCAGATGTGGGGATGGGGACAAGTCCGTCCCCAGGGCCATGGCACCCCAGACCTGGGTATGGATGGGGACACGTCTGTCACCAGGAGGTGGCATCGCTTGGGGACACGTCTGTCCCCAAGGCTGCGGTGACACGGCCACGTCCGTCCCTGGCACAGGGCCACCGGGGCCAGGCAGGTCCCTGGCAGGACACGGGGCTGGCACCAGAGGCCACCGTGGTCCCTGGGAGCCGTGGGGACCGGGAGATGGGGACCCGGTGTCCCCACTCCCCACACGGGGCCTGATCCTGTCCCCTGCTGTCCCTGTGTGTGTCCCACAGCAGGACCCGTGCCCTGCCACCCCCAGGGAGGGGACAGGGGTGCGGGGACGGTGCCAAGTGCCCCCTCCTCCCCAAACTGTCCCCTCCACCGTGCGAGCAGGGGGAGCCAGATCCCAGGTGATGGGGGTGTCCCCAGTGCCTGGCTCCATGGGACGGGGTCTGGCAGTGACAAAGGGGCTGGGGAAACTGAGGCAGGGGCTGAGGGGACACCCGCTGGGGGCAGAAATGGGGACAGCAGCGCATTGGGACTGGGGTCAAGAGCTGGGGTTTGGGGACTGGGGTTTGAGGACCAAGTTTTGGGAATAAGGGATTGAGGTTTGGGGATCCAGGACTGGGGACAGGGCTGGGGCCAAAGGATGGGTTTTGGGAACCTGAGATTGGGGACAAGGGATTTGGGTTTGGGGACCCAGGACTGGGAACAGGGCTAAGGTTGGGGACAAGGAATGAGGTTTGGTGACCTGAGACTGGGGACAAGCGACTGGGGATAAGAGAAGGGGTTTGGGGACGCAGGACTGGGGACAAGTGCTGGGGTTTGGGGTCCTGGGGTCAGGAATGGGGGACAGAGGACCAAAAAAAAGGGTCGGGGGCGGGGGAAAAGGGACGGGGACTGGGGACCAGGACCAGGCACTGGGGATCAAGGACAAGGCACTGGGAATTGGGGACCCCCAGCCCCTCATGCACCCACCCCACCCAGGGGACACACACAAAGTGTCCCCAAAACAGCAGAGCCCCCTCAGCGCCACCGCCCGGCACTCGTGC
>NW_010166432.1:0-4190 GCF_000695765.1 Mesitornis unicolor
CAACTCCAAAATCCTAGGGGTCGACCTCGAGCCTCCCCATGTGCTTTCTGCCAGAGGCTCCAGGTAGAACCATTATCCCTGGCTGCGGTGTAGAGCACGTTTTTTTAATACCTGGTCCTTTTCAGACTGGACCAAGGGAAACTGCATGTACAGTCTCTCTTTTAATTTGTTCAAAGGCCTGTTGTTGTTCAGGGCCCCAGTTAAAACAGTTTTTCTTACAAGTTACTTCATAGAGAGGTTTCATAATCTGACTGTAGCCTGGAATATGCATTTTCCAGAAACCTACCGTACCTAAGAAGGCTCGTGTTTCCTGTTTGTTAGTGGGTGGGGACATAGCAACCCATATATTTTGCACAGGGGCAACCCATATATTTACAGATTGAGCAGGAGTGGCCACAGCAGCTATCAGTGTAGCAGTGGTGCTTGTTGTAGGAGGTGGACTAATGGCAACGCTCTCTGTGGGAGGTGCAATAACAGCAGAGCTCTCAGTGGGAGGTGAAGTATCAGCAGAGTTTATTGTTATAGCCCACGGCACCTGCATATCTGCAGTGCATTTTGTAGGGGCTTCTGGGGTCTGCATATCTGTGTTGCATGTTGTAGGAGCTTATGAGGCCTGTGTAGCTGCAGTGCATCTCTTACGGGCTCTCCGGGTCTGTGTAGCTACAGTGCATGTCGCTGAAACGGCACACGCTACAGGCTTAGGGATGTTTACAAAACTCCTACTCAAGCTGCAGTATTTAATCTGACACTGCACATTCAGGACAATCAATAATAAATAAGAAAAATATAATATTTGGAGAGTAGCACATGGGGCTGCGCCAGAGCTCCCTCCTAGCTCCTGGGGGCCACCTGCACCAGCGCCGGCAGGTAAGCACAGGCCATTTTCATTTCCTAAGCAGTTTTAGACTTTATCAACAATTTTAAAAGCCCGAAATGGCCTGGGACCAGCTTGGCATCATCACTTCTCCCCATGGCAGAGCTGCAGTGGAAATCCCTGCCAGCGCTTGGGACCCTTTGCAGCACAGTCCTTGCCCTGGTTTGAGGCAGGCACACAGACCTGTGAGGGCAGGCGACGCCAGCTGAGGGATGACGTGCTGAGTTTATTTCACCCAAGCAGCAAGACATATTTAGCCATGCTTGTGCACCAAGGCTCGCCCTTGGCCTGCAGGTGTTCAGGGCCTGGGCAGGCTCAAGCCCCTAGGCAGCTCTGCAGGGGATGGAAGGTTCTAGAAGAGGGCGTTCTGTTTACCCCTCAACAATGGGCTGCTGCCATGGAGCTCTGTTCTAGGAGCTCAGCTCCTCAGCAACCAGCAGCCCCTAGTCTGCACCAGGACTCCAGCGTGGCCTGGACCCCTCTTCCACAAGACACCGCATTTACCTGTTTTGCCCTTTTCTGTGCTTAACTCTGGAGCTCGTGTTCAGGACCAGGGTTAGTTTGTGACACACCTACTAGAAGGAGATTTGACAGGTAAGATTTTTTTTCAGGTCCCATTTTTTATCAAGTTCCACATATCTCTTGACTAGATCAAAGCTAGAAATTAGTACAATCTACAATGAATTAAAACTCTAACTTTAAACCGTCCTTATGTTGACCAGGTTAAAGCTGCAGGAGTTTTGAACAGGAATATATGACTACAGAACTATTCAAGGATCTATTAATCAGCTCATATCTGCTTAAACATCTTTACAACACAACTCAAAGGAAGCAGTAAAGATAAAAAAGGCTTCAAGATATCAAGAGGAAATTTAATTATGCTTACAATATTAATATTTAGCTTACTGTTTGGACACAACCGTCTCAGCAGAAATGGTGAGTTGTTTACATACTTGCAAGTTCTAACTGAATAAAACTAAGGATTTTGTAAGAGACTAATTTATATAGTATTAGGAATAAATATATCTTTGTATGTTAACTTTCTCTGCTCTACCATATGCTGCATGCAATCTTTAATCCAAACGCCCTCGCCTCAAATTCTTGCACCTTTGCTGTCAGCAGAATGTTGGCATTTAAAATTAGTTGCTAAAAGAGGATAGTAGTGACTTAACTGTGCATTGTCATTAATAGTGGTTCGATCCTTCATTCCATTCCCTCAGATCCCAGAGACTATGAATGTTATGTGGAAAATGTCTCAGAAATAGCTGGCACTGTAAGAAGCCTGAACATCTTTCTGCAAGGTAAGGAGTCAATGGGAGAAGAACGCTGTCAGGGCTCTTCATAGCATGGTTAACATTTTCAGCTATCCCTCAGCCACCTTACCAAAAAGGATAGAGGAGGTCATGCAAGATTTTAGCTCTGTTTTGCTAGAAAACAAGCAGACCATTATAGTAGCCTTTGATGGACTGGTGCCATTTGCCATCAGTAACTATGTGTAAAATCTGAAACTTCCAAATTTCAGTATCTGAGTGCCTTGACTAGCGGCCTCAGCCCTTACACAGCCTTCTGAGTCCCCAAGGACAACAGGGACCCCAAACAGAGGGGTCTGTCTGAGGACTATTCAAGGTGTTGCCCATAGTTATGTTACTATAGACAGTTTGAAGGTTGTCCTCCAGAGTGCAACAACTTACTGCGTGCTTGGCGTTAAGAGTAAAGCTAATCTGACAAAAGAGAACCACCAAAGGGACTGCATGCACAGAGCCTGCTTGAATTTTCATAATTGTAACATGAACAGTGAGCTGTCTCTGAAGTTCCTTTACAGCAGTACGTTCCTCATGGCTAACTCTGCTGGCCTGAACTTTTTGCAAGAAGAATTGCAAATAATTTAAGAGAAGCCATTCCTAATGTTTCTTATCCTTTTCCAGTCCCTGGGATAGCAGCAACCAAAGGAAAGTTATGCAGAGCCCAAAAAATCATCACTCTGGAATGCTTTCATCTTCAAAGCCCCGTGCAAGTCAATCTGCTGTATCTGAAGAGGGTTCACAGAGATTTGACAAACCAGACAGCAGAGACTTGCACCCTGCAGAGCCAGAAAGCTGCTGCCAGAGCAGACGGGAAACATGTTACCAGCAGAACGTGTGTTTTACTGACACGCCACAGAAGAATGTTTCAGAGAACATTTTTTATTAGAGAAAAAGGTAAAAAGTTCAACATAGCAAATATATGTTTAGGTATGTCAGAGGATGGCAGTCTTCAATTTCATACAGCCGATACCTTAGCAGGTATTCAAAAAAACTATTTGTACCTTTGCATTTTGAAAAAAAAAAAACATAAAAAAAACCAAAACCAGAAACTAGGAGAAATTAATGATCTCGAATTAACACTACTGAAAGTTTCAGGTTTTGGAACAATTCCATGCTGTTGTTTTCATTTCCTTTGGGAGGGACAGGAGGTTTGCCAAATATAGTTTATATATATAGTTTATATTATTACACATATAAAATTCTGTATCTTGGGAAATTGCATGCAAGCAAGAAAACTGTCTCTAGTACTTTACTGCAAATTGCCAGGTATGCTACCACCTCTTGCCAACTGCATCAGCACACAATTCTAGCCTCTAATGGCTTCTGATTCTTCAGTTTAAACATAAACAAATACTTGGTTTTAAAACTTTTTCTTTCCACTGTTTCTTGCAGGGATATCCAACTGTGTTATAACAACAAAGCTGCCCAAGAGGGCAGAGGATTTCACTGTCCTGGATGTGCAGCAAGAAAACCTGATTTTAGAGAGTAAGTACCAATTCTCCCTCCAGATCACAAAAGCAGCACAGTGGTAGATGTAAGGACAGGAAAAGATACTGGCTTTCATGCACACAACTTCAACAAAGTTGTCCCAAACAGCAATTTCTTTGAATAACAGTGTTGCCTCTGCCACTAAGTATATTCCAGGTGCTTTGTGAATTCACAGCTGTAATGAGAAAAGAGTATTTCAGCAGTGACATTCACAAGAAGTTAACGTTCAAATGTGCCCCACAAGGGCTCTTCACTTCCCTTAAAAACGTCACCTGATCTCAGCGGGAAGTTACAAGCCTTACTACTGTGACTGGACTTACACACCAATTTCATCTGGAGATGAGGCAGGAACTGAAAGATATTTTAAAGGAAAAACTTTCTGAGATTTCTGCAGATGACACAAAGTTGGGAGGGAGTGTTCATCTGCCTGAGAGTAGGAAGGCTCTGCAGGGGGACCTGGACAGGCTGAATCAATGGGCTGAGATCAATTCTGTGAGCTTCAACGAGGCCAAGTGCCAGGTCCT
>NW_010166433.1:0-4343 GCF_000695765.1 Mesitornis unicolor
ACCGAGTGATTCTGTGATTCTGTGTGACTTTGCAGCGTGTTGCTCTTGTGCTTGATTGCTGCTGTTCATTAAAAGGTTCAGTTATTCTGTGTGTCAGTACCTTTAATGATTCTGTAAAGTGTTCTTGGCCACTTTTAGATGCAAGCATATATCTCTATGTCTATATCTGTATTTATAATTTCCATAAAACCTATCAAAAGCGATAAACAATTTTTAAGCTTGGTCGTGCTTCCTTTTGTAGAAAGTAATGGCATGTGAATAATTTGGACTGCACAAGTCTAGTTCTTGCTGTCAGATCCACATTAATAGCAGATAAAGAGGTATTTTTGCCCTTGTTACTTCCACCAGTAAATTTTCTTAATGTTCTAAAGAGCAGGACTGTCATATAGGAGCATGAACGTGTCCTTTTCCTATATTCTTTTTGAATAAACAAGAAGAAATCCTTCTTGTAGAACGATGGTTTGTGGTTTTGGTTTTTTAATTAATTTTTTCATTTTGTGTTGTGTGGGTTTTGGTATTTGGGTTTGTTTTTTTTAATTCTCATTCTGTCATTTTTTTCCCCTCTTTTTTATTAGTTATAATACTGGTGAATCAGAAAATAAGAGTTGCTGAAAGTGTTGAAAAGAGTTCTCAGCATGGAGAAAGAGTTCATAACCAGAAACCTTGCAATTTATTTTGCTGTAGTCACTTGTTCTCGTTTGTTTTTACAACTCTCTCTTTTCTCCCTTGTTTCCCAGCTTTGTGAACTGGTTGTTTTATTTCTGTTTTTCCTCTTCCTTATGCTCCTTGCTGAACTCAAGTATAGGAGCAGCATGAAAACGGGCAAGGAGAGAGAGAGAAGCGTTGATCAAAAGAGAGGAGACTTCTCAGTGGTATTTGGAATTGGTGAATGAGTCTCAGAACTTCCTGCAGATACCATAACCTTAATTGAGTTTCACTGTACCACCAGACACATGGATCTGACAGGAAAAAATGTATCCAGAGAGGATTTGAGTTGTCTGAGCTGGATTTGTGATTCCTGTGGCTGATTGTGTAACACGTGACATCAGGCTGGTCCCCCACTTGGTTGAGAGATGTGCAAGAAAATGCAGGTTGCTGCAAGAAATGATGAGCTCTTGTTGGATCTAAAAGAAAGGTCATGCAAGAGGTACTTTTCTAATTTAATTTTCCAGTTTTTTATATTAAGAAGTCCCCGTAGATCTCCTAAATATTAAGACACCAGCTGTGACAGAAGAGACTTGGTCTGTATTTTACTTGTTCTGATAACAGATAAATGCCACTTGCTCAAAATTCGGAGCAGCTAGAGGCTTTGAATCCAGGTAGATGCTAGCCCTTTTTTGGTATTTTGGAACAATTCTGTGTTTTAGTTAATCTGACTCTGCATTGATACTGCCTCAAATGTTAAAGAAGTCTCTGAACTGAACAGTTTGGATGCTGGTTGCTAGAACTTTGGGTTTTACTCCTCTGTCTTCCATGTGGAGATGGTATTTGGGAAACTGTGAGATGGTGGCATAGTTGGAATGAAAAATAAGAGACTGGGAGGAGGAATATCGATCGGTTGTCAGGGACTGAGGGGAAAAAATGAGTCTGAGGATTAAAAGAAGCTGAAGAAACACTTGGATAAAGGTGAGCCTGCAAGGCTCAGATCTGTCTAAATGGCAGTGGACAAGATAGATGAGGTTATAAAGAAGCAGCTGATTGCTGCAAAAACTTTGTGTTGCAGCAGTGTCGATGTAGTGTGGAGGAAGAGGAAATCCAAGCAATGGGAACAAAGAGAATATCACAGAATCACAGCATGTCAGGAGTTGGAAGGGACCTGCAAAGCTCTCCCAGTGCAACCCCTGCCAGAGCAGGATCACCAGAGCAGTCACACAGGAACACGGCCAGGGCTTTGGGTGTCTCCACACAAGGAGACTCCACAAACTCTCTGGGCAGCCTGGGCCATGCTCCATAACCCTCACATTCACAAAGTTTGGCCTCATCTTCAGCTTGAACCTCCTGTGCTCCAGCTTGGGACCATTGCCCCTTGTCCTGGCATTGGCCATCCCAGAGCAGAGCCTGGCTCCTTCCTCCTGACACTGCCCTTTCCCAATGGATCCCCAGGAATGAGGGCACCCCTCAGTCTCCTCTGCTCCAAGCTCCAGAGCCCCAGCTCCCTCAGCCGCTCCTCAGCAGGAGATGCTCTACTCCCTCCATCGTCTTTGTGGCCCTGCTGGACTCTTTCAAGCAGTTCCTGTCCTTCTTGGCCTGAGGGCCCAGCACTGGACACAAGATTGCAGCTGTGGTGTGAGCAGGGCAGAGCAGAGGGGCAGGAGAACCTCTCTGCCCTACAACCACCCCTTCTTATCCAGCCCAGGCTGGCGTTGGCCTTCTTGGCTCAAGGGCACATTGCTGGCTCATGGGCATCTGCTGTCCACGAGAACCCCCGGGTCCCTTTCTGCTGTGCTGCTCCCCACCTCTCCAACTACTCCCAACTACTCTCCAATATGCCAGATATTTGGGTGCAAAAAGGAGTTACCACTCCAAGCAGGGGAATGTAAGACATCAGTGTCTCTTGTAGTAGATTTCTTAACTAAATTCGTTTGGATTTGGTCATTGGCTCTCATCTGGATTCAAGCACTACTTTAGCTGTGACATTTGTCACCTCCACTATTTAATTACTTCACGACTGTTGGAACAAGACAGAAGTAAATAGTTATCCACGTTGAGAACAAAAAGTTCTCTGCTGAAAAAGCCCTGGTTCGCTGTTCTTGTGACCTCAGTGTGCGACTGTAAAATGTTGTAATTTAACCATGGTGTTGTCCGTGTGCGGCTGATTACATCGGAGAGAACTGGCAATTACGGGAACATTTCCTCCTCGCCTTCCTCTGACAGCTTTTAGCGAGTCCCAGACCAATTAGGTGGTGGTTGGGCCTTTCAGAAGCAGGCCGCTCTCATGCAGGGCCTTCGAAAGGGAAAAATTATGTGCTGAAAAACTGGAGAGGTAGCCTGTTCTGTGGTGAAAAAGGCTGCTGCATCATTATCCGTTATTGCTCTTAAACTGGTTTTCTGAGAGTCTGTCAGCATTGGTCTGCCCTCAAACAAGCACTCTTCAGAAGAAACACCAAACACTTGGTAGAGGCAGGCTGTATAGGTGTGATCTACGGTGCTTGTTTTGCCCTTTGGAATAACTGTTATGGAACACTGTGAATGCTTAAACTTAAGATTTAATAGATTTCTTTATGTATTTGGTATGGAAACTGGTAGGAAATACAGTTGATGGCAAGTGTAGCGATGTGTGTACATAAAAGCAGACATTTACATTTGAGTGCAAGGAGAATTCCAAGCTTCATCTGATGGCAGGCTTTAAACTGGTTTAAAAGAGGAACGTTGCCTTGATTTCTGGTACAGCAAGCGTACAGAAGAGCAATTTGTTCATTTCTTTACTTAATTAAAAGCCGCTCAGGAAAACTGAGGATTCCTGGTAGCCTTGCACCGTAGGTCAGAGATGTTTAAAATTTCAAATCCCTCAGGAACTTGAAAATCAGAGCTATTAATATCACCCCCAGATTTTATAAGAAGGTCAGCTGAAGTTGGTGTAATTAAAAAATTGGTTCCAATTAATTTAATTTAATTTTAGAACCTGCTTCATCGTGGCTTCCAGACCAGCAAGGCAGGCGGAGCCGTAGCTGTTTTTTCCAGAGCACAGGGTGTATCTTGCTTGGTGTTGCTGCGTGCTTTAGGCAGGAATTATTCTGCGGTAATTGTGTTTGGTTGTATGGTGCTCTGGAAGAATTGCAGGTTTTTTCATTTGTAATC
The DNA here is from genome assembly GCF_000695765.1 of Mesitornis unicolor. Lineage (NCBI taxonomy): Eukaryota > Metazoa > Chordata > Aves > Mesitornithiformes > Mesitornithidae > Mesitornis > Mesitornis unicolor. The sequence continues at coordinate 3,799 of NW_010166433.1, forward strand.
AGCATTTAGCATCTGTGTGTTTAGTGTTTGGAAAAATTTGCCTTCTGCTCATGAGGAGGAATGACAGGTTCAGAAGGTGACTGTGTTAAAGTAGAAACGCCATTTCTTCCTTAGCTCCTGCTCTGCACCACAAAAGGACTCCTTTTATCTTAGAAATATTGGATAAATCAGTATTTAATGTATTAGTAAATTAAGTAATGACTTACAGGTATTCTTCTCAGCATTTACTAGTGAGGCAGAGGGGCTGCTGTCTGGAGTTTTTAATCCAAGCGTCTGGCAGTAGATCTTTGCTAAAGTCTATTCTGATTCAAGGAGAGGGGGATCCTAAACCAGAGGCCTGCCTTGCAGTGTCAAAATCTCTCTATTCTACCCACTTACACTTTTATCTTTCATTGGTTTGTTAATTCTCAGTCTGCTCTTCGAGCAGCTCAGGATGATCTGGACCCAGTTTATCTCAAGTACAGAGAAGCTGTTTGGCTTTGTCATTGGGAATATTTCATATCTATATCTATATCTATAGATATTGATAGAGATACTTACATCTA
>NW_010166434.1:0-763 GCF_000695765.1 Mesitornis unicolor
AAGGGGAAAAAAGTGCTTTAAAAAATGTCAAAACATTTGATTTATTTATTTATTTATCTGGAGCAAAATGACATTTCACTGGGAAATGTCAGTTAATTTTTAGCTTTGAAAGTTTTACCGAGATGAAGCAGTCAAAGTGATTTTTCTGACAATACCGAGACGTTTTCGATGTGCGTGGCTGGAAGACGCTTTTTGGAGGGAAGCGCAGCGTTCAAAGAGACAAAAAAAAATAAATATTAAAAAAAATCAGTGCTATTCCAAAGCCTTTAAAACAACAATAGGCGAGAACAACAACACGACATCATTTGAATTCTCAGAAGGCAGAGGAGAAAATTGCCTGCTTTATGCCACGTCGGTATTTACAAGTTTTCCTCGCAGCAATTAAACTTTCTGAATGGACTGGGCTGATTGCGAGCTCCGAATAGAAAGTCTAGCGCCGCTCCTCAAAATTCTCTTTGCCTTCTTAATCCGAGGAGAGGCGGGAAGAAAGCAGTCGCTGGAGGAGGGTTTTTATGGAAAATAAAAATATGATGGCATCTCCAGCACCAGCGCTTATGGAGCTGCCAGGACCTTTGCGTGCCAACGTGGACACCAAGGCAGATGTCCCCTCCCCTCGCTGCCAAATCAGCTAACGAACTCCCATCCATTGCAGCCCATCAGCCAGACGAGGGCGATTTAACGAGCGTATGAAGTGCTGCTGATCCTTATGGCTCTCGGTGTTCAACAGGGTTGGGTTTGAAGACAAGGATCACAGAATCACAGA
>NW_010166435.1:0-1375 GCF_000695765.1 Mesitornis unicolor
CTGAGCTGCGGCGCGGGGAAATCTGTGGGTGACAGGGACAACACCGGGGTGAGACGGTGACAACGGGGTGAGACAGTGACACCACAGCGCAAAACCCCCCCTTCCCGGTGCCATCATTGCCGGCGTCATTACTCACTGTAAACGTGGACAACCGCTTCCTTCTGCCGCTCCACGGGTCCCACTTTGACGGTGCAAACCAGCCCGAAGTGGCCCGCTTGGTTGAGGGACACCTCGGTGGTGGCCCGGTGGCCATCGTGGCTGATGGTCAATGGCAGGGTCTCGTTGGCGAGCACCAGCTGGAACCGCGCCGCCGGGAAGACGCGATGGACGGCGCAGCTGGGGTTGGCTGTCTCGTTGGTTTCCAGGTAGATGTGGGGCTCCAGCTCGAGATCCTCTGAAATTTCTACACCGGACAGGAAATCATCCAATCGTTGGGTTGGAATGGACCTCGAAGTCCATTGAGTCCAACCGTGACCTGGCCGCCACTGAACCGTGTCCCCAAGTGCCACATCTATATGGTTTTTGGACACCTCAGGGGAGGTTTAGGTTGGATCTGAGGAGAAATTTCTTCACCAAAAGGGTTATCGGGCACTGGAAGGGGCTGCCCAAGGACGGGGTGGAGTCCCCATCCCTGCAGGTGTTCAAAAACCGCGTGGATGTGGCACTTGGGGACATAGTTTGGTGACGGTTGGACTTGGTCTTAGAGGTCTTCTCCAACCTGACCAATCCCATGATTGGGCCCATCCAGGCCCCTCTGCGGAGTCGTCCCACCCTCGAGCAGGACAACGCTGCCACCCAACTCGGTGTCACCTCCAAACCCACCGAGGGTGCAGTCAACCCCATCGTTCAGGGCATTGATAACGATGTTGGATGTTGATAAAGACCTTAGACATCAGCAAAGATGTTGTAGATGCCAATAAAGACCTTATAGATGTTGATAAAGACATTAGAGGTCAATAAAGAAAGACATTGGACGTTGGTAAAGACATTGGATGTTGACAAAGACGTTGGATGTTGACAGATAAAGCCATTAGGTGTTGGCAAAGGTGTTATGGACATCAATAAAGACATTATAGGTGTTGATAAAGATGTTAGACGTTGATAAAGACAGACATTAGACGTTGATAATGATGCTAGACCTTGATAAGGACATCAGACGTCAATAAAGAAAGATGTTGGATGTCAATAAAGATGTTAGATGTTGATTGATAAAGACGTTAGATGTTGATAAAGACAGACACCGGATGTTAATAAAGATGTTAGACATTGATAAAGACCTTAGACCTTAATAAAGACAGACACTGGATGTTGATAAAGACCTTAGAAATTGATAGATAAAGACATTGGGTGTTGACAAAGATGATAGAGATGTTGA
>NW_010166436.1:0-1374 GCF_000695765.1 Mesitornis unicolor
GAGCAGCTCAGTTTACTGCAGGAAAAAAAAACAACTATAGGAATAAGACACCAGAAGTCCTAGCAATGGGCATATGGGACTGAAGGTACAGTGAGACTCTCAGCTTCCGGTAGGTGAGGCAGACGCGGAATGGGTAGACAGGGCAGACATGTGGGTGGGTAGACCAGGCGAACTCAAATTCGGGTAGACGAGGCAGACGCCGAAGCGGGTAGACGAGGCGAACTCGGAATCGGGTAGACCTGGCAGACATGTACGTGAGGCACTCAAATTTGGGTAGACGAGGCAGACGCCAAAGCGGGCTGACTGGGCAGACGCAGAGGCAGTCCTGGCAGTTCGGATTCGAGTAGAAAAGGCACATACATATGTGGGTGGACAACTCGTATCTGGGTAGACCTGTTCGACGAGGACCCGTGTAGACCCGTCTGCATTATACGGTAGACCTGGCAGCCATCGTCCGTTTAGCGTAGAAGTGGCGGCTAGCCGCGGAACCGGTTAGACCTGATGATTGTGTTGACGGGGTCGGAATCACGAAAAAAACTTATCTACGCAGTTGCAGATAAGCAAGCACTTCTTTATTACAGCCCTGGGGAAACACAGAGGATAGCTCCTCTAATTGTGCTCCCAAAACCATACATTTTCATAGCTTATTTATACACATTTAAGAAAGCAATTTCACAAGATTAAACAATTAAACATTAAAATGTCTGCATTTTAATTTGTCCTTTACTATCATTGGTTCTTCACTACCATAATATTTTATACAAGACATTGATTTACTTCAAAAGCTTACCTCTACATAATTTTGGCATGCAGAAACAACAAAAGAAGAGTTTTTGCCTTATCACAACTATTCTACGTTTGCTATGTACCTGTGTACGGTGCATACATTCTCTAAGCACTTATGCACGTACATCTTGTAATTTTAACTTTGCAGTTTAAGCAAATACCTACTTTAACTACTCCAATAAATCAAAATGTTCTCTCAACTGCAACAGTTGCAAATCAGGGTTAGCTTGGCGGTCACTGCTTTTTTCGATTCAGGGTATACCTGTCAGCTGCGGAGCCGGCTCAGACGTGGTGGCTGGTGGTGAAACCGTGGAGACCTGGCGGCCGGCCGCGGAACACAACTTCTGTTGTGGAGCATGGTAATCATTACATACGGTAGACCGACCTGCGTTCCCTTTTTTCCGGTCAGGGTCGTGGGGTGAGTGGGAGCTGGGGGGATAGGAGGAGTGCGGGGCGGGGTGTGGGTGTGTCATTCCCCTCCCTTCGTTTTCCCCATTGAGACTTTAGGACCGCGCGTGCCTTGCCGAGTCCTGGTGCCGGTGCGCACGAGCACTCGCCCCTCCAACGCCAAACGCGACCCCGGCGGGA
>NW_010166437.1:0-236 GCF_000695765.1 Mesitornis unicolor
GAGCCACGGCCTCCCTCAGCCGTGCACCCAGAGGGCGCAGACAGAGCTCCTGTGAGTACACGCTGCCACCCACGTGTAGTGAGCACGGCTGTGGGAGGTGTGCCCAAATAGAAGAGCTCCTCCGCATAGTGATGGAGCTCAGGGAGGAGGTAAGTAGGCCGAGAACGATCAGGGAGTGTGAGAACGAGATAGATCATTGGAGCCGTGTCCTCCCTTCCCTGAGACCGGCCCAGCGG
>NW_010166437.1:377-788 GCF_000695765.1 Mesitornis unicolor
ATCCCCCAATAACTGCTCCACCTTCCCAGGTGCCCTTGCAAAACAAGTATGATGTTCTGCAAGGGGAACTGAACAAAGAGCAAGAAGGCAACTTACTTAGCTCGGAGGCACCGCCAAGGCTCAATCAGAGGAAGCCACCCATAAAAACATCTTCAAGTAGGAAAGACAGATGAGTCCTTGTCATAGGGAACTCACTTCTGAAGGGAGTGGAAGATCCCATTTGCAGGCAAGACCCACTCCTCAGGGAAATCTGCTGCCTCCCAGGTGCCAGGGCCAAGGACAGTCAGAGGAAAACTTCCTACCCTAGCTAAACCCTCTGATTACTACCTGCTAATGGTCTTTCAGGTAGGCAGTGATGCAATTACAGCAAGTAGTTTGAAAACAATGAAAAGGGATTTCAAGGGCTTGGGA
>NW_010166438.1:0-673 GCF_000695765.1 Mesitornis unicolor
CGCCCGTCCTGCTTGGCACCCTCCAAACACCACAGTGATAGTCTGAGCGGACGCCTATGAAATCTGGCAGGGAACAGGCAGTAGCATGTGAGAGGGCAGCGTCCCGGAGGCTCTCTGTCACCACCAGGGTGTAGCATGCCCAGCCTGCAGTACAGATCCTAGGGCTGGCTCACCTTCCCCATCCACCCGGGCAGCAGCCACTTGCTGAATACGTCCATTGAGCTCAAACTGTGCTGGGGAGCCCCGGGCGCGGGGCAGCTCCTTCAGCACCACGTCCTGGAAATCTAGGGTGCCAGTTAAGGGCAATGAAACACAACCCCCCCCATTCCCTTTCTAGAGACGCCTCACTGGGAAGGATACAGAGGTGGTTCATGGCCCGCCCTCCAGGGTACACTAGGCAGCCAGTGCATGCCCCAGCATTTTTGGGGGGCAGCCAGGCCAGTGCACCCCCCGTGGAGCTGTCGTCAAAGAGCAGGCCAGCCCACTGCAGCAGCAGCTCTTCGTGTATGCAGTCTGCCAATAGCCCCAGTGGCACCTCAAAGAGCCAGTCGCGGCAGAGGTGGGAGAACCAGCGCAGGCGGGGGACAAGGTGCTGCCGCGGACAGCCACTGTAGGGGGGACACGCAGTGTTAGGCAAAGTGAGAGAGTAGGAACCCCACCCAACCCTCTCCCG
>NW_010166438.1:729-1061 GCF_000695765.1 Mesitornis unicolor
AGGCCCCCCACCCAGCCCGCTCCAGGGCAGTGGACATGGGGACGCTTACCGCCTGGCCTCCAGACGGTTGATTTCCTCCATCAGCGCTGTCATCCGGATGGTGCTGTGCCGGGCGTGCCTCTACAGGGAGAACAGGGAACAGAGACTGGGGCTGGTGCTGCAAGAGGAGGTGCGGGGGACGGCACTGTCACCTCTGGTCGGACACTGACCTTCAGCTGGGAGTGGCCCAGGTAGAAGTTCTTGTGCAGCAGTGGCCCCAGGGAGCCAAATGCATCTTCCGGGTGATCCACAAAGAAATGGCCCAACTGTGTGGGAAGAACACAGAAGGGTTG
>NW_010166438.1:1076-1491 GCF_000695765.1 Mesitornis unicolor
CCCCAGATCCCTGTCACGACACAGCACCCCAGGCCCTACCTGCCTGGTGAAGTTCAGGGTGGCTCCAGATTTGTCTTCATGGAGCTTCTTGTGCGGGACGCTGCGGCAGAATATGTCCTGAGGCGTGAGTGAGGGGATCCAACAGCCTGTGTGTAGAGGGCAGGAGTCAGCTGGTACCGGACAAGTACCAGGACACTGCAGGGCAATGGCTTGCCTCTCCCAGCACCCCCGGGGCAAGCTGCTAAAGCTCCCCGTGGCAGTGCGGCAGAGCTGGTGGGGATCTTGACCAGCAGGACAGCTCGACAGGTGGGTGTGGAGGTGGAACTGGGCTGTCCCCCCCACCTCCCACCTCGCTCCAGGCAGTGAAACCCCTCCTTGCCCTCTGCAGCCCTCACTCGCGTTGGGAGGCAGGAGG
>NW_010166439.1:0-4359 GCF_000695765.1 Mesitornis unicolor
AGACACCACACAGCACCTCCTTCTGCAGGCAGGGCTTTTTTATAGAAAATAAAACCCAGGGATTTTTATTGACTCTACTGTAGACACCTGCACAGAGTGTAAACTTTAATATTTCACCAGACAGGGGAGTAATTCTGGAGAAAGAGTTATCAAGCACCTTCATTTCAGCACATTTCTGACATTTACAGTAAGACATACCTGATTAAGTGTATGAATAAAATGAATTAAAAGTTATAAAAAGTTATAAGGAAAAAAAACCCTTTAAAATGTTGATATGCTTTGTTACTTCATGATAAATACACGACTGAAGAGGAAGATGTCGCACAGTTAAGACTCAGCATTTGGCTCTGTTCAAAAGGGGTCCTGCTGTGTCTGAAGAGGGAGCGAGGATGGTTGTGGTAGCACGAATTTGGGGTGAGAGCATCACCTCTGGTCTTCAGCATCACCTCTTGCTGTTGAGCATCACCTCTTGCTGATCCCAAACACCATGGGGGGCAGCCCCGTCTCCTTTCTTCTCAGTTTCTGGAAACCCCATTTTCAGCTGCCGTGGTTCCTCCTGGGCTACAGAAAGGCACGGCCTGGTTTGCTCAAGGAGGAGGGTTGCTAGGACAGAGTTCAAAGACCACTTACGGCATCAAACAAACACTATTTTAAAAGGTTTTCAGGAAACAAACGTGACCCAGATTCATATATAGTTATAATGCCTCCAAATGAATCCACATCACTCTTGGATGATCTATCAGCAACTGATATCTGTATCTAAGGTTTAGTGGATTTTAGGAAACTACTCAGGGACTCCCTCGGACAGAAGAAAACCAAACCTCTTAAAATCCACCACAACCTTCAAACGCACCCGCCAAGCAGTGCTGATTGTCTACAGGGGATCACAGAAAGGATCCCATGGGCTAGATCCTGTAACACAGGGGTCAAAAGCTGAGATCCAAGTCTTGGCAGTGGGAAGGAACGCAGCCAGGCATTAAATCTGGGGTATTTCTGGGTGTTCCCACTCATCTCTTCATCCTCGGCTGCTCCTCAGTGGGATATGGCCCAGCCACCGCTACCTGACAGGAAGGGGTAGCAAGGGGGGTCGGTCTCTTCTCCCCAGTAACAAGTGATGGGACAAGAGGAAATGGCCTCAAGTTGCACCAGGGGAGGGTTAGGTTGGATATTGGAGAAATTGCTTTACTAAACAGTGGTCGAGCACCGGAAGGGGCTGCCCAGGGAGGTGGTGGAGTCCCCATCCCTGGAGGGAGTCAAAAGCTGGGAGATGAGGTGCTGGGGGACACGGTTTGGTGGTGGACAGGGCACGGTTGGACTCAGTGGTCTCAGGGGTCTTTTCCAACCAAACGATGCTGTGATGAGGAGGAAGCAGACGCAGCTGGGCCCAAGCCGGGCAGCTCTGCCTGCCCTAACGGCTACCAAAAGTCACTGCCCATGTGTCCACACATGTGCACTGCGGCTTGCGGTCAGCAGCACGGAGCATTATCCTCAGGGCCTGATTGCGATGACAGGAGTGAGTGTTTACAGCACATTTCCAAACGTCTGCTGCTCCAGGGCTGGTTTAACGCTCAGTTTCTCTCTATGCAATCCACGCCAACCGTGTTGTCGGGGCAGCGGCAAGAGCGGCCTCCTGGGGTGGCCAAGCAGAGGTGGGTGCAGCCACCGTTGTTCACCGAGCAGTAGTTGTGTCCTGGGGAAGAGCAGGGATGTAAAGCGTTAACACACAGGAGTGGTGTCCTGGGGAAGAGCAGGGATGAAAAGCGTGAACACACAGGAGTTGTGTGCTGGGGAAGAGCAGGGATGTAAAGCGTTAACACACAGGAGTTGTGTCCTGGGGAAGAGCAGGGATGTAAAGCGTTAACACACAGGAGTTGTGTGCTGGGGAAGAGCAGGGATGTAAAGCGTTAACACACAGGAGCTGTGTCCTGGGGAAGAGCAGGGATGTAAAGCGTTAACACACAGGAGTGGTGTCCTGGGGAAGAGCAGGGATGAAAAGCGTGAACACACAGGAGTTGTGTGCTGGGGAAGAGCAGGGATGTAAAGCATTAAAGAAAAACATCAAACCCACCATAAAATCCAACACAGGTTTAAGAAGCAGTGCAGATTTCATGACTATGCTAGAGGAACAAAACTGCTTTGGGGAGAGGCGAGCCACAAGCCATCATATCCTTGTTATGCTCAAAGAAAGAGCCAGCTATGAGGACACCACAAAAACCGGGCTGTGCCCAGAGTGCCCTTCCTAAATGGGCCAAGTGGTCACAGAGAGTGTGGAAATACAGAGAGGGTAACACATGGGGACATAGTCCAAAACACCACAGAGCATCACCCCTGGACACCTCCCACTGCAGCAACATGGGGGAACGGCCCACGAAAACAAAAATATCGGGTGGGAGCACATTAAAAACACCTGAGGAAGCCAAGTGAGGAAGTTCTGAATATTATAAATGTATTTACTGAGAGCACACAGTGGGATTTTGTTTTACACTCCCGATCAAGTGTGAATTAACTAGTAACAACATAACTGATTTCTTAATTACGACACTTTAATGCATTTTTAAGCTCTGAACCAAGCTTTCAATTAAATGAAATTATGCTTTTTACTATATATATATTGAATAATTTTAAGATAAACTATCTTAGGGTTTTTTAGGCCTCAAGTGAAAGCCCCACAGCTCCTGTAATTCCAGTCACATTGTGGTAACAGTAAAGGGAACTCCTCTCCCTAAAAACTCTGGGATTTGCAGAGAACAGAACTGCAGTGACACTGCTTCCCAGACAACAAACTGTTATTTCAAGGGCATCAACTTCCTCCCTCCTCAGCTTCACAAGGGGCTTTTCAATAACATAGCTACAAAACCTCCCATCCAGGGGAGCAGCAAGGCTGCCCCAAAGGCTCCACCACCTGCTGCTTCTGGATATTTCCACTTGAAAACCCTGGATCTCATTAAGGACATCTGGAAGACCAGGATATTTCTGTAGTTTAGACTGAAGAGTAAGTAAATAAAGCCCTAGCCATGAATATAGCATCGGATTTACACGACAACAGAGCAGCTTTTGCCGGGTCAGGTCCTCATCTCAACCATACCCTAGCCCTTTCCTAAGGGACAGGACCGGCTGCTTCCTTCCCTTTCACACAGCGACCACAACAACTGCTTTTATGGGGAAAAAAGCAAGTTTTTAAGTGGTTTTTAATTTCTTAGTAAGCAGAAACCTCCTATTTCACTAATACCAAGTGCATTTTGGCACCGAGGTGTTGCGGGGCCGTAAAGCCCGGGGTTACCTGCGGGGCACTGGGCGAAGGCCGTGGCGATGCCGTACAGACGGGAGCGCTTGTGGGGCTGGAAGTCGTCCTTCTCCATGGAAACCGTGCGATCCACTGCGACAACAGCATCCCTGCCATCCAAACACACATAGCTATGAGTATACGAGGGACCCCTGCCACATGAGTACACCAGAACATGTATGTATATGAACATACAGAAGTGAGGTGGAAGTACTGGGGAAAAACCCAACCCCAAACAAACAGGAAAAGGAGAACAATTCTGCAGTTGCTTATTTTTTTTTTACAGAAACACTTCTAAACCAGCATTTCCCAGCTGCGAGGTTCTGGCTTGGAAAGCCTTACACCTGTTAATGCTGCAACCGATGGAGTAGTTTATGTAGGAATTTACAGAGCCCACACAACCGTTTACGCCAAGGAAAAATAAAATGTTTAAAAAGGCATGGACTGGATTTTAATTTTTTTTTTAAGATAGTAAACTCTAAAGTCTTGGTCAGATGTCAGTGTTTAAGATCACTTGCAACAAAGAGTCATTAAGACACTAAAAATGGGTTTTTCTCATTTCTGGTTGAACGCTTAGAGAACATAGGGCATATAGAGCCACAAGTGACTAATTTCTGCCCTCTGCAATGCAGCAAGAACAGCCATACAGGAAGCACGTTACCTCCCACTCCTTTCCCAAAAATGTTCAGTATTAAAAGCATTTTCTTAGAGGAAAATCACTCTGCTGAGAATGAAAACTCCACTGGCAATAAACCAGGCATGTGTGAGAGGTCAGCCCTGAGAAATGCAGTATGCAATTCGGTTTCTACCAGAAGAGCAGACTAACGGGCTCTGTAATTCCCAAGCTGTCCAGGTTTGAGCTCAACAGAACTGATTTTCTATTCAGTGATTTCCCTTTCCAGCTCAGTCTCTTCTCAGGGCCTGAACTTGCTGAAACCAGCACCGTGGTTTAACAACAGTGTGCACTGCTACAAGTGATAGTGCTTGTATGGTATGGAAACATGGCAAGGCCACTGTCTCACCATGGGGGCCATGTCTGCGCCTGCAGGAGGGGCAGACCCAAACCTGCCCAACCA
>NW_010166440.1:0-12554 GCF_000695765.1 Mesitornis unicolor
TGGGCGGCTCGGCGCTGCAGGAGCTGCAGGAGTACGTCCTCTTCCCGCTGCGCTTCGCCCTGAAGGGGCCGGGGCCCAGGCGGGAGCGCCTGGTGCAGAGCGTGGTGCAGTGCCTGTCCTCTGTCCTGGCCGCCACACGAGTGAGGAAGCCGGAGCTCCTGCGGGAGCTGTTCTCCGAGCTCTGTACGTGCCTCTCCCCCCCGTCCGGCCCGGGGAAACCGGCCTGGCTGTCGGAGGACTTAAAGCTGACTGTGATCCAGGCGCTCCACACCTTGATGCATTCGGCTGACGGGGATGTTATCCTGTCTCTCTATCAGCCTTCCACCCTTCCTCTCTTAGGATTCGCTGTGTCTGTGCTGCTGGGCCTAGCAGAGCAAGAAAAAGCAAAGCAAATTAAGATCTCAGCTTTGAAGTGCTTACAGGTCCTAGTTCTGCAGTGTGACTGCCAGCAGCACCAGTGCCTAGATGAAGACGAGGTGCAGCAATGTGGGGATTTGTTTGCTTCTTTTCTGCCTGGGATTTCCATTACGCTGTCTCGGGTTATTACCGGAGACATCAAACAAGGTCACAAAACCACTGTTTCTGCCATCAGACTCTTTTATCTGCTTGTTGGCTCGGTGATGGCTGACGCACAGCTAGCCAGAATCCCAAAGAATAAAGAAAAGCTGCCAGTGGAGCAAGGCAGAATATCAGAACTAATGGTCCACAGAGGACCTGACTGGAGCAAAAGTACTGCCGAAAAACTGTGTCTCCTCCTGCACAAAATAGTTGAGTTTTCTTCAGTTCACCCCCACTGGAAAGTGAGGCTGGAGCTGGTGGAGCTGGTCCAGCACTTGCTGAGGAGCTGCAGTCAGTCGCTGGTGGACTCGTTCAGCCATCTGTTAAAGGCCTTGGTTGGGCTGGTGAGCGATGAGAACGGCGAAGTCCAGAGCAGGTGTAACGAGGTCCTGCAAGGCATTGCAGAGCACAGGATCGTCACCCAGAACAGGGCTCTGGCCGACGTCCTCTCCGAGAACCTCCACTCCCTTGCCACAGCTCTGCCTCGCCTGATGAACTCTCAGGATGACGCGGGCAAGGTCTCCACTCTGAGCTTGTTGCTCGGCTACCTGAAGCTGCTGGGCCCCAGGATTAACATCGTCCTCAACTCCACGTCCCACCTCCACCGCCTGTCCAAAGCGCTGATGCAGGTCCTGGAGCTGGACGTGACGGATGTGAAGATCGTGGAGGAGAGACGCTGGGGCTGTGAGGGCGCCTGCGGGCCCGCGGGCGCCGTGCAGCACGGAGCGCTGAGGGGCAGATGTCAGAGGAAATACTTCCGCTTCTTCGCGGGGGAGAAAGTTTTCCAGCTCCTTCAGCAAGTTTGCCGTGTTCTCGGCTACTACGGGAACCTCTACCTGCTCGTGGATCATTTCATGGGGCTGTACGGCGAGTCTGGCGCGTACCGAAAGCAGGCAGCGATGGTCCTCAACGAGCTGATTGCGGGAGCTGCTGGACTGGGGGTGGACGTCCTTTGGGAGCGGGAATGTTCGCTGAACATGGATGATCTCAAAGGGTCCGTCGTGTCCATTCTCGATGAGTACACAGACCAGGCCAACTGGTATTTGGTCACGAGCATCGATACAGAAGAAGTCAGCCAGGAGCGCTCTGTGCAACACTCGGGACTCGCTGCCCAGCCAGGAGGCGCGCCTCCTCCCGTCCCCAGAGCCGCACGTAACGGCCCGCACCATGAACAGCAACATCTGGCAGATCTGCATCCAGCTGGAAGGCATCGCCTGCTTCGCCGCTGTCCTCAAGAAGGAATTCCGGTTGCTCCTGCTGTCAGCTCTGTACCCGGTGCTGGAGAAGGCTGGGGACCAGACCCTGCTCATCAGTGAGACAGCGCTGGGGACGCTGGCCGGCATTTGCGAGGCCTGCAGCTACGACTCCGTGCAGTGTCTGATTAACGAGAATTCTGACTACCTGGTGAACGGGATCTCCCTGAACCTGCGGCAACTGGCACACCAGCCTCACGCTTCCCAGGTCCTGGACACGATGCTGAGGCACTCGGATGCCAGCTTGCTGCCGCTGGTAGAGGATGTGATCCAAGACGTCCTGTCCACGCTAGATCAGTGTTACAGTAACCAGGCTTCCACTTTCCTCAGGGTCCTGCACTCAGTCATGGCAGCTTTAGGTATCTAAATTATGTTTACTTGTGTAATTTGGTCTTTGGGTAACTAGGAATATTGTCTTTGACCTTTTGGCTTGCTGTGGGACATTCCAGGTAGCTGGGGTACTGCAGTGAGATGGCAGCTTTGCTTTGCTCCGTGGGCCAGCTCTCAAGCACAGATGGCCAACAGGTTCCCCTCTCCACAGCAGTTTCTGCAGGAACACGTAGTGGTCGAGAAAGGATGGATTTGCTGCTCCCATAAACGCTCTGTAGAAGCCAGTGTAGTGTTTTCCTGTGTACATGGGGGTTTTAACATTCTCACACCACCAGGGAGGTGACAGTGATGTGAAAGCAGGTGCCTGAGTCCGTAGTTCAGTCCCACAAGACCTGAGGGTCGTGTTTGTCTCTCAGGGAGCCCGTGGTACCCCACTGACTTGCAGGAGGGGGTGGTGGTTGCCTGCTGACGGATCCATTCTTTGTTGCAGTGCGGTGGTTTGGCCCATCCTGCAGTGAGGAACACCAGGGCCAGACAGACGAGTACCACAGCAGGACTTTGTCGCAGGGGCGGCAGGCGGTGACGAGCCAAGAGATGGAGCAGTTCTTCCTTGACTACATCAGGCAGAAGCAGATCGCAGAGGGAAACCTTCCTGACACGGGGGATGAGGAGACAGGTCAGTCCTGTGTGTGGCTGGAGAAGAGTACGTCCAGCTTGGAGAAAGACAGGGACCTCGGAGGTGTCCTCCTGTTGGCTGGGGCCTCGGGAGCGGGCTGAAGGCCTGGCACAGTCCTGGCAGGCTCAGACCTGCTCCTGTAAGGTGCTGCTGGGTGCTCTGGCTTCGTTCTGTGCATGGGGGCAGAGGCAGTGAAAGGTTTGCAGCTCGAGGCTCCTCCGGCTCTAGGACGCTAAGCACACTTTGTTTTTCCTTACCCCATAACAGGCCATTTGGGCTCAGGACCCAAAGTTTCCTCTTTCCTGAGTCCTGCTGTATTCTCCTCGCCCTCCCTTGGGAATCCCTCTGCCATTTTCTTCTGGCTAATGAGGCCACCACTCCCTTCTCACTTGGCCTTGACAGGCCCTGCAGACATTTGTATAGGAACTTTTTAGTCTTTTCTGGGCTATGCTGCAATCCTGACCTTTAAATACTTCATCTTTAAATACCCAGGCTTTTCACTTTTAATAAAAATCAATGGGAAATAAGTCCATGGTGGGGAGAGACTGCAAATGTCAGACCAGCTGCACTGTCCAGCAAAGAAAGCAAACCTTCCCTAGTCCCACACTGTTAACTGGATCCGACACTCCACTTGCAGAGCTCGAGTGTAGACTGGACTATATCTGAACACGTTAAAAATGCCAAAGCCCTCACTTGGGAATATGCAGAGTAGCGGTGGGTGGGGATTGTCGTCCTGGAGCTCCCAACTCATTTTAATGGCTTCAGTAATGGTTTTGTCTTCCAGATGAGGTCCCCCCTCTTGCAAACCCGGAGCTGAACGCCTCTGACACGGAAGGAGAGGCTCCGCTGCCCAGCCACGCTCAGCTGGCCAAGGATGTGATGGGGAGGTGCATCCACTTGCTGTCTGACGGGAGCCTCCGCGTGCGCCTCAAGGTTGGTGATGGCAAACGCCGGCGTTGAGGGGACGGGTGGTGCCGTGAAGGGGGCTGTGGCTCAACAACACAGTGCACGGTGCGTGCTGGGGGTCCGGCCGTGATGAGGTTGGTGCTGCCGTACGCTTATGCAGGACCCAGCCTCCAAACCTGGCAGGAGAAAGGTGGAGTTTCTGCGAGCAGCCAGGAACGGCAGCCAGGCTGAACAGAATCATAAGGGCGGCTTCGTATCCCGCACCTTCCCTTGGTGCTCACGATAGCGGAGTCTTGTGCCTCAGCCCTTGATCGAGGAGGCAGAAGCTTATGAGGTTGGTGCTGCCGTACGCTTATGCAGGACCCAGCCTCCAAACCTGGCAGGAGAAAGGTGGAGTTTCTGCGAGCAGCCAGGAACGGCAGCCAGGCTGAACAGAATCATAAGGGCGGCTTCGTATCCCGCACCTTCCCTTGGTGCTCACGATAGCGGAGTCTTGTGCCTCAGCCCTTGATCGAGGAGGCAGAAGCTTCTTTCTCCCATCCCCCTGCCTCAGACTGAGGAATGTTTCTGAAGTTGCTGGGCTGGTGATAAGCAGGACTAAAAGCCTGGGTTGTTTTAATTATGAAAATCCTTTGAAGGTGGCCTCCTTTTAAACTGCAAAGCGAGACAGAAAATGCAGCAGTGAGGCATAACCCAGATTCTTTCCGCAGAGGCCCCAGCCCTGCCAGGTGATCCTGCTGCCGTGCCACGGGAGCGGGAGGTCCTAGCGCACAGCTCAGCTGGGAATCGCGCCCTGGCTGCAGCCCGGCTCTGTAGCCCAGCACAGTTGTGTCACTGTGCTGCTTGTCCCTTCCCAGCAGGCCTGTGCTCTGTGCACGGTTCTGTTTTCCCAGTTTGTGCTGAGGTAAAACACCCTTTTGTATTAAGGGTAAAACCATACCCTTTTGTATTAAAACCCTTCTTTCTCCTGGCCCCCTGGCGTGACACCAGGGATCTGCCTGCATGCCTGACGTTGCGGGCACTGCAGCTCTCAGTGTCTGTTACCCACCCCTCCTGCGCAGGTCCTGGACGTGCTGGAGCTCTGCGTAACGGTGCTGCATCCTCACGGAAACCATCTGCTTCCCATGGCTCATCGCGTCTGGCCAGCTCTCGTCACCCGGCTTTCTCCTGGCCCCCTGGCGTGACACCAGGGATCTGCCTGCATGCCTGACGTTGCGGGCACTGCAGCTCTCAGTGTCTGTTACCCACCCCTCCTGCGCAGGTCCTGGACGTGCTGGAGCTCTGCGTAACGGTGCTGCATCCTCACGGAAACCATCTGCTTCCCATGGCTCATCGCGTCTGGCCAGCTCTCGTCACCCGGGCTGATTAGCGATGACCCTCTGGCAGTGCTCAGAGCCTTCAAGGTACGGCAGCCAATCTCTGCCAGCAGCCTTCAAGCTGGTGCTTGGACGGCGAGCGGCTCAGGCAGCGCTGCGGCCGTGAGAGAGGCCCTCGGCTTGTGGAGTGATTTTTAATGTGGTTCAGAACACAGGGTCACCACCCCGCAGTGGGTCGGCTTGTACCGCTCCCACCGCAGCTTGTCCACAGACAGGGCCTTGACACAGCTCCTGGGGAAACAGCAGCATTGGTGGCTGTTGTAGGGAAGAGGAAAACTGTTCTTTTACAGCTGTCAGAGGCGCTGAATGGTGCAACCTGCCCTTGCTGGAGCCAGTCTCAGCACCCCCTTTGGCAGTCTCAGACTGATGAGAAGGGTTTGTTTTGTGACTGGGGCACTGGCAGGGGAGGGAGAGGTTAAGCAGAGACTCATACCAGCGCTGTTAAAGAGCTCCTGACCATGTCAGCTGGCTGCATCTCTTCCTGATGATGACTTGGACTATAAATCACGTTTCCAGAGGCTGCCAGTCCTAAGGTGTCCCAGGGCTTCCTCTGCTGTGCAGAACAAGAGTCATTTTAGAATCCTTCAGGGTGAATAAAACAGTTGTGATTCCCAAATTCAAGAAGCCATACTAGAATTTCAGAGTAGCCATACCTCCCGTGTGCCTGCCCTAAAAGGAGGGGGAGATCACAACACAAAAACTTACTGGTTCTTGAAAATTTCAAGGGATCAGTACAATCAGCACTGAGTCTGGGTTTTGTTACAAGAAATCCTGTGTCTTCCTTCCCAATTCTCAGGGCAGGAAGCGTAGTGTCAGCGTAAGCCAAACATGACACCACCACCTCAGTCGGGCACACAGAGACCACGAGCTTGGTGAGGCTCCAAGAGAGCCCTGCTCTGGCCATGGGGTTGGTCCCATGGATCCCCCCTCATTTTCAGCCATATTTAAGGCCACTCTAGGCCAGTCTGGTTTTCATCCTGGGCACACACCAGTAGTGCTGGTGCCCTGTGCTGTCGCCAATTGGCCCCTCTCTTTGCTGACACGTCTGTAAAGATGGGCTGTCTCCACCTGAAAGGTGATTTATATTTTAATGGCATTTTCCATCAGAGGCTGCTCTAGCAATTCCAAATAAAACTTCACAAGCTGCTCTTCCCTCTGCTGTGCTGATGAGAAGGGCAGCCCAGGGCAGTTATCCGTGTGAAACGCAGAGCAGGGTGCAGGTCACTCTGCATCGAGCATTCTCCCTCTGCTCATGATGGGAAACTGGCAGGGGGTTCACGTTGCTCTCAACTGCAAAAACGTGATCAAGGGAGAACAAATGCTTTCTCCCCACGCTGGTGAAGGTTGCTGAGCTCCCAGACCCATACCTGCACTCACCCCAGTAACTGGTGTTTCTCCGCTAGGTGCTGTGTACCCTGGCTCAGAGCTGCGGGGACTTTCTGAGGCAGAGATTCTCCAGGGATGTCCTGCCTAAGCTGACCGCGTCCCTCCTCAGCCAGGCCCCAGTGAGCGCCAGAGCCGGGCCCGTGTACAGCCACACGCTCGCCTTCAAGCTGCAGCTGACTGTGCTGCAGGGACTGGGGTCTCTGTGTGAGAAGCTGGACATGGGTGAGTACCAGGGAAGGTGCAGGGTGTATGAGGTCTCTGCCAGACTTACCTCTCCTTTCATCTCAACTGACCTTATCATCCTTCTGCTGCCCCATGGAGCTGATGTCCTGATCTTCTCCAGCCTCATCATGTTCAGGTCCTGCTGGACCTTGATCTCTCTTCTTTGGGAGCTCTGTATGGAGGGGCCGGTTGCTCTTTGCTCCCCAAGAGACAAATGAGACAGAATATTCCCAGCACCTTGCAGAATCTGCCTGCTCATCTCCCTCATGCATGAGAAGTGGGTATAAAGAGGAGTGCCTGGGGTGCTGCAGGTAGGGCTGTTGGGCCATGCTTTGTTCTTCGTCAGCTGAAGAACAGGAGCCCAGGTGAGGCTGACCTGAGTGGTTCCATTTTGGGGCATCTCTCTGGGCGACCCTTTAAATGCAGCACATCAGATTCCACTGAGCGAAAGTCTCTGGAATTCACCTAGGTTACATTTCTGGAGCCGACTTTGATGAGGGAGAAGGTTTGCTGGCTACTCACTCTTTTCCTCTCTCAGTGCCCTTGATTGCTTTCCTAGATTTGCAGCAAGGTGCTTGAGAGGTGAGGTCAGAAGAGCTGTGGGTCAGACAGTTCAAAGGCTCCGAAGCCTCTTGCTGCCAATTTAGAGCCGATGCTGTCAGGCAGCAGCCGCTGTGTAGGTTACCTCCTACCCTTCTCCTCTGTTCCGTTCCTGCAGGCGAGAGTGACCTGAATAAAGTGGCAGATGCCTGCCTGATTTACCTCAGCGCCAAGCAACCCCTGCGACTGCAAGAAGCTGCCCAGAGGTAATGTCTCTTCACTGCAGGTGTGTCAGGTGTACAGATAGCGTGGGCAGAGGGAGCACGGTAACCCCTTTCCTTTGGCACCTTCCCCACTCCTCCCTCCAGCACGTTGATGTCCTGTCAACAAGGAAGTGAACCCTTTTCTCTGGTGGAGAAAGTATCATTTACTACCCACAACGAGCTGGAGAGGTTGACTTGCCCTCAAGTTACAGCTGTTCAGATTACCTTGCAGTGCATCTGGGGACAGCCGGGGTAGATGTGCTGCTTGCTTTTTTCTAACTCCTATGCCAGAATGCTCTTGGCCCACTGGTGGCATAAAACCGCAGAGGGGAAGACATCTGTGCAAGACGGGGACAGCAGGGGAAGATCTGCTGCTTGCTTTTTTCTAACCTCTCCTATGCCAGAATGCTCTTGGCCCACTGGTGGCATAAAACCACAGAGGGGAAGACATCTGTGCAAGACCAGGCATTCCCGTGTATTTTATCACTTAACACCTTGTGCAGGCAGGGGATTTACTTCTGTTATCCTTCCGTTCTCCGTGGGCTCCTGTGATCGCTTCATCCAGGTGGACCCCAGTTTGTTTGGGAAGCTGTCAGCCCTGGCACAGCCTTGCTCCAAGAAGGCTGGGAGAGGTTAAAAGAGCACGAGCAGTTTAGGTGAGCACACATCATCTCTGTGAGCTGTTGACAGACACGCTTTGCTGCTCGGTGCTCAGAGTCCTGGTCAGCATGTTCCTGCTGGCAGGATAAGAAATCACTCTTGGCATGTGTTGTCACCTGGAAACAAGGCCGGAGATCTCGGCAGACAAAACGAGCGCGGTTGCAGAACATGGCAGGGAGTAGGAGCGCCGTGCGTCTCCGTCTCCATCGCTGCTGAAGGCCGGGGTCCCAGGGAGGAGCTCCCTTCCCTTTCACAGAGCACAGCCCCCGGGGGGCGAGGGGCTTTTGTGGGGCTGGGCAGCAGCTCAGAGGGCGAGCGCTCTCAGAAGCTGAGGCTGTGCCTTTGTTTGTGTTCCTGCGGGTGAGAGGAGGTTTATTTTTACCTTGATGGCTTTTGTTGCATCGCAGCAGGCTCCCGGCAGCGTTTGTTCTGCAGAGGGGCTCTTTGCTGTAGGTTTGCGTGCCTTTAGCACAATAAAGCGTTCCTCTGTGTAAGCAATGCTGGAATGGGAAGCAGAACACCGGGATGGAGAGATATTTGGAGTGTTGAGCTTTTAAATCATTAACAAAGCAGCCTGAAAAGCTGCGCAATTTCCCCCCGCGGCAGGGGTGGGGGGAAATACTGAACTAGCCCTGTGATGTGGTACAGCCATTAGAGGCTGTATTGTGGAGCAAGCTCACTGTTTTTAGAGAAAAAGGGCAGCAGAGTTCAGGGCAAGTAACATTTTTCTCCTGTATGTTATTTTTTCTTCTATTTTAAGGGAAAAATGCAACACATTACACTGCTCCCCCCTGCCTTTGATGCACCATACGTTACATACTGCACTGAACAGTGGTCTCAGTGTAGCTGTGTGGTGGACACATGCACACACCGAGGCATGGATCGTGTCTGATACGAACCGTGCACATGGCAGGACTCGTAGGGGTTTTTTGGTTTAGTCCTGTCTGATCCCTGGCCCTGGATGGATGCAAGGTAAACACATCACAGTCACTTCTAACCACAGTGCACATGATGGGAGGTTTCAGCTTGGAGAAGCCAACGTTACTTTGCACCATAGCAGGGATAAGACTCGCTCACTCCTCAGCCGTGCCTCAGTTTCCCTTCTCCAGCTGCTAAGCCACCAGATCCCCATCAGCGCTGGTCCTTGCCCATGTGTGCCTGGAGGCAATCCTGCAAACTGGCACCAGTTGTTGTGTGTAAAGCCCTTTCCATCTGGGCAAGGGCACCGTTATTATCAGGCTGCTATGTGAAAAATCCTGCATTTTAAATGCTTCTAAAAACAGACAGACCAGAGCTAATCTTAGCCACAGCGCGAGTGCCAGCATACGTCACATAACTCAGCTTTATCGCCGCAGAAATCATACAAGGTAAAAAGATGCTCGGCATCGGCTTGCCATATTGATTTACACCGGCTGGCCTCTGCTCAGCCTTTGGTTCCCGCTGCACTGGTGAGTTGTGACCTGCCAACAGCAAGGTCAGGGCTTGCAGAGTCGGCAGCAGCTCCGGGAACCCTGCGCTGACCAGGCAAAGAGGCTGTCGCTATGCAAAGGGCTCAGTGGCCAAGGTGCTGGAGCCACAGGAAAAAAAAAAAAAAAAATAAAAAAAAGAGGAGTTCTGGCCGTCTTCCAGGGATGTTACCATGCCCCAAGGAGGCCGCTTAATCCCATTTATGGGACCCTGTGGTTTTATTAGATGAAGCAGTGGGAGTAAGTGAATTTTGCAGCTGCAGCTCCGTGCAATACTCAACAGGCAAAAATAGACGCTGGGAAAAAAAAGAGCTCCAGCTTGTCTGGGGAGGGGAAAATGGGACAACAGGCTTTGTAACAAGATCGCTGCTGGGAGTGTTCCAGGAGAGGAACATTGTCCACAGCCCGGGAATAACAGTGCTGAAGGGGCTTCGGGAAGGTTGGGGCACATCTGTGCCTTCATTGACAGCAAACCAGGGCCGCTGGGGTGAAGGGAGCAGCCGAGGGGGACATTGGGAGCAAGGCAGGGGGAGATGGACTGAGCTGAAAGTCCCAGCAGGTAATAGAGTGATGAGAAGCTCGGGTTTAAGTTGTGTCATCCCTGACGAGCTTTTCACTTTGGGGGAAAAAACTCTGAAGGAAGAGAGGTTAAGAAATTGCCATTGGCCGATGCCAGCGCTGGACAAACTGCTCTGCATTTTCCCAGCTGAAAGGGGCTGTGCTGAAGTTTGCGCTCGGTTCCTACTGGGTGTCTACAGCCCGTGAAGCTCGCCATTTGGCCTTTCGCTCGGCAGCCTGCATAGGAACAGGGTTGTTTTCCAGAGGCAGAAATAATTCCCACAGTTCTCGCTAGGTCAGTGGGGAGCTGGACCTGAGCGTTCAGCGGAGGCGCACAAGCCACGTCCTTCGCCGGTCACGGCCGTGCCTTTGCTTAGCGCTCGGGAAAAGGCAGGGCACAGAACAGCCAGGCTCTGCCATGTGCCGGAGGATAAGTTGTTTAGCACGAGTGGAACAAATACCAGCTATTTTTGGCTGTTTTTACATACCAAGGTTGATTACGCAGCCTACACCTCTTGGTTTGGTGGGGTCGTTTATTGGGTACTCATTGACAGCCGTCATTCGTGAGCTGAAGCACAGCAGAACCGCCACCTGCAGAGGGCAAAATTCAATAAAATTATATTTAAGTGAAGGAAAAAAAAACAAAAAACAAAGAAAGCAACAACAGAAGACAAACCTGGATTAACCCCAGGATTCCTTGCCATGGAAACAGGTTGCTTAGAAACTACTCCCCCCCCCCCGAGTTAGTTTGAAAACGCAGAAGTCAAGTTGTTGTTTGAGCTGCACAGCACCGGGGCTATCGGAGAGAACCACACGCCTCGGGCCAGGGCAGCGGGGTTCCCTGGGACCAGCGCATCCCCCCAGGGCTGCGCTGCAGCGACTGGAGGAGGCTGCCGGCCGCTCCGGTGCGGATGGGGCTGCAGGCGCCTTAGGAGCAGACACCGCATGCAAAGTCTCCCCTCGTCGCTGTTCAGAGACCTGCGCTGCGGGGAGGCAAGGGGCGAACGGCAGACGGGGGAAAGGAACAACTTTGGGTGCTCACAGACAGCCACAGCGTCGTTGGGAAGGGATGAGGGAGCTTCCTCATGGCTCTGTCTCATTCCTGTGCATTTCCAGGTTACCCATGGCACCGTGTTCCCTCTCAGAGGGATTGCTGCTGCTCTGCGCGGGAAGCGAGCTCACTTTAGGGGTAAAGCTCTTAAAGAGAGGTGCTGACCGCGGTCAGGTCTGGATCTTGTGTGGCTTTTGTAGCGGTGGTCTCTGATTTTAGAGGAGATTTCTGTCCTGTGCTGCTTGGGGGAGCAGCCAGAGCTGACTCAAATCCCCCCAGCTGTGGTTCTCCGTGGCCCCATCGTTTCAGTAGGAGCTGGGGACCCAAAGGTGTGTGGTAGGATTCACTGAGGGCTGGGGAAGCTGACCTGTGAGTTTAGGGGGAGCACAGAGCACTCAGCACCACGCAGGAAGAGGCCTTGCAGCCTGCAGATGTTGCTTGAATTCTGTACCTGGCACAGCCAGAGAAGTTAATCCCAGTTAACCCCAGTTAACCCCAGTGCATTAAACCCCAACACCAACCTCGCCAGCCCGCAGCAAGACCTGGTGGGAAGGAACAGTCGGTGCAGGTGATGCTAATCGACCTTTTGCTCTTCTGCTCCCGGGATCTTCCTGCTCTGCCCCTACAGCAGCTGCAGTCGAGGGGCACACTCAAAAGTCAAATACCCCTTACCTGGGGCATTGAAAGGCAAAGCAAAAACCGTCAGCACAACAAAAAAGCATTAGAGGAAGCTGTCCTTCCTCTATTCTGTTGGTAATGAAGCTTTATTTTCGTTAAAAGATAAAATCCTGCTTTTGGGAGGCAGATAATAAGGATTTGGGATGAGGGGAGAGCTCGCATGAGCCAAAAGCCCTCGGTGCAGCATCACCTTCACCCTGCCCAGCCTGGACAGCGATCCAGAAACACCCTCGGTTTTACCACCTCATGGGCTGACCCCCTCGCTCCCCAGAAACCAGGGAGAGTAGTGAACAAGGAAATCACCCTTTACAGGAGCTCTGCAGGAGCGGTTCCCAGACCACGCCAGCGGTGCTAGCACATGCCAAGTGCTGGAGAGGCAACAGCAGCCAAGAAAGGCTCCCAGTCTGCCCAGTTTGTAGAGGCAAAACCAGAGCTGGCACCCAGCGGGGTCACCGAGCCAATCCGGATGCCTTCTCCTGACTCCCCTTTCTTGCCTCCCTCTTTCCCAAAGCATTTTCCTGCACCTGATGCGCGTAGACCCCGACGGCTCCTGGCTGCTGCTCCACGAGCTCTGCTGCCCGCACCCCTACGAGCCGCCCCACCGCACCCTGCGGCCCGTGGAGCTGCGGGG